>NW_024609880.1:29847139-29907051 GCF_016920785.2 Ixodes scapularis | reverse complement strand
CTTTAAAAATTCATAAGTCGAGAATAAAAAATCCGATGAACTTGCGGTTTGTGGTGACTGCGGTTTTAGAAACGGCGCCATAACATATATTTTTTTCATCGAAATTAAAAATTTGACCCTTTTTGCCTGCACGATTTGAGATGAAACCACCCATATATATATATATATATATATATACACTTTACCTTAAAATACTTTACCTTAAGAATGTCAGTTGTTTTTCACTAGTTTCATTTTAGCACGGGAAATTGATTCTTCAACGAGCCCAATCATTGAAGCGGAGCGTTCTACCAACTCTGCTAATCAGGAGTTAGACGTCAGTTGAGCAAACGGGTTTTATCAGCTGTCACCAGTCAAACAGCATGGTTGAACGGTATGCATTTTAAGGTTATGATGATAAGGAAATTAATCCAAAGGTGCATGGAAAGTGGACAAGAAAGACAATAATAATCTCTGGAGAATGGGAATAAAGAAAACAAGAAACAAACACAAATCTCCAAAGACAGCTAGGTGACTGGTGCGCGACCGAAAGAAAATCCACATGGTCTTGATATCGAACCAAGGACCTCTCCATTTCCAGTCGAGCGCTCTACCAACTGAGCTAACCAAGAGCTAGACGTCAGTAGAGCAAACGGGGTTTATCAGCTGTCGTCAGTTTAACACCAACAAGAGTGAATGGCATGCATTTTATGGTTATGATGAAAATGCAAATATTACAAAGGTGCAAGCAAGCTGGACAAGATAGACGATACTAATCTCCGAAGAATGAGAACAAGGGAAACAAAGCACTAACACCAATCTCCAAACAGAAGTAAATGACTGGTGAGCGACCGAAAAATTTGCCTTGCCCTGGTATTGAACCATGGGACCTCTCCATATTCAGGGGAGCGCTCCACCAACTCAGCTAACCAGGAGTTACACTCAACCCGTCACCCTCAACGTATTAGCTCAAAAAGCCACAGTTCCGTCCGTGTGCGTTTCCGACGCCAAAGCTTCGCACGCGAAAAGGCGCCGGAGACTGCTGAACGCGTCTCACTGTCGAACGCCAGCTCCTCCACTGGCGGCGCTACGCGCGTTTTTCAAAGCCCCTTATATATGTCCCGCACTGGATGTATAGACGTCGAGTTAGACGCACACATTTTTCAAGCGCATTTACGATAGATTCTTGGTGTATGAATATGGCTGTTCACACGGATACGAGTATGTATAACTGGAAGTCAAATGCAACTCACTGCTTATGTATCATGACGGTGCGCTTACCGTCGATGGCCAAGGACATTACACACTTTTGGGACAATATGCACGAGAAATCATGCCGGAGCAATAACACTCAACAAACCTTAAAGCCCTATAGGCGAGAATATCTAACCGAACAGGCAAAATTATTTTAACATAAGGTAGAACGCCTCGGCGAAACATCGACGCAAGTAGTGATTTGTTCGATGATTAATAATACGAACTCACAAGTTTGAAGGACCATTGAAGGACGCGTCTTTTGCTATAACATCCATGATGGGCCAGAGCCTTTTCTGAAAGTGGCATATTTTAATCAGTTTGAATCCCGAACTGGTGGTTGCCTTGATAATATGTCGGCAGGAACACCTTTCTAAAACGCTATACTTGCCGCTTTGAGATCCAGGTATATATCTCGTGAGAAGCTGGGGTAAATTACAATTTCGGTGATATATGTCTCTTCTTCTACGCGAAAACGTTTTTCTTAGATTTAAAATATAATTATATTGGATACAGACAAAATAATTGTGTTTTTAGGCCCGCGCATGCAAATAAGCCACGCATCGCAGAAAGCTAGAACTTCGTGAGAGTGCGACGTTGGTGATGCTGATAAAAGGCTCCTGATCAAAGCAGAAAAATAATAATTAAAGATTTTTTTGTCCTACGTCTAGCTAAGCGTAATATTTTCAAAAAAAGAAATGGCGTTGTGTGCGCCTATAGCTTTTATTTCAAGAGAAAAAGAGAAAATAAGTTGTCAGCAAGAACGAAAGAAATATTTTCTTTCTTGCTGCCAAGTGTTTTTAGAGCGCAGCTCTTAGGCGCCCGTTCCCGGCTCGAGCGGCGTCGCCGTCGCCGTCGCCGTCGGCGTAACCGCGCGGTGCATTATGGGTAAATTTCCCCGCTAAATCTAGCGGAAAAATTTCCCCGCTAAATCTAGCGGAAAAATTTCCCCGCTAAATCTAGCGGAAAAACTTCCCCGCTAAATCAAGCGAAAAATTTCCCCGCTAAATCTAGCGGAAAAATTTCCCCGCTAAATCTAGCGGAAAAAAATTTTCCCGCTAAATCTAGCGGAAAAACTTCCCCGCTAAATTTAGCGGAAAATCTTCCCCGCTAAATTTAGCGGAAAAATTTCCCCGCTACATCTAGCGGAAAAATTTTCCTGCTAAATTTAGCGGAAAAATTTCCCCGCTAAATCTAGCGGAAAAAAATTTTCCCGCTAAATCTAGCGGGGAAATTTTGGTCACGTGACCCCTCCCCCGAGGTCACGTGGCACCTCCAGGTCACGTTACCTCGGGGGGAGGGGCACGTGACCCCCCTCCACGTGGACCCCCCTACCCCAAGGTCACGTGACCCCACCAAGGTCACGTCCCCTCGGGGGGGTCACGTGGCCCTTTCCCCTATGTCACGTGACCCCCCGAGAAACCGTGGCCCTCAGTACCCTTCCCTCCTCCTCCTCAAAAGCTGCGCTCCAATTCGGCATTACAGGGAGTGGTAAACGGCTTTCACTTTTTAGAGCGCAGCTCTTAGGCGCCCGTTTCCGGCTTGAGCGGCGTCGGCGTCGCCGTCGCCGTCGGCGTAACCGCGCGGTGCATTATGGGTAAATTTTTCCGAAGAAACCCGAGGTCTTCCCGAAGAACCTCGGGTTCCTTCGGGAGGACCTCGGGAGGACCTCGGGTTCCTTCGGGAGGACCTCGGGAGGACCTCGGGTTTCTTCGGGAGGACCTCGGGAGGACCTCGGGTTTCTTCGGGAGGACCTCGGAAGGACCTCGGGTTCCTCCGGGAGGACCTCGGGAGGACCTCGGGTTCCTTCGGGAGGCCCTCGGGAGGACCTCGGGCTCCTTCGGGAGGACCTCGGGTTCCTTTGGGAGGACCTTGGGGGGGATCACGTGACCCCCAGGTCACGTGACCCCCCCCCCCCCCCCCCGAGGTCACGTGATCTCCCAGGCCACGTGACCCCCCCCCTTCCGAGGTCAACTGACCCTCCCAGTACCCTTCCCTCCTCCTCCTCAAGAGCTGCGCTCTAATTCGGCGTTACGGGGAGTTGTAAACGGCTTTCATTTTTTCTTTACTGAAATAAATGGCCCTTGCGTCGACAGTGCCATTTCCTGTATTGAAAATAGTAAGCTTAGGCGGAGGTTGGAGTGACGACAACCAAGTGACCTGGGCCGGACGCATCTCGCATCGGCTCCGTGAACTTTTCAAGTTTTCAGCGAACCTGTGCATGAAAGTACCGCAACTTCACCACCAACATGCGGCGGAGCAAGAGAGAAACCCCCGGACACCAAATTCTTGGGTGAGCGGGCCGTTTTTGTTCTCAAGTTTTCACCATTTTTCTCAACGAAACGAGGCGCTGCCTCGCTCAACCTCACGCACAATTAAAAGACAAATGGAAGGCGTCCGCAGCCGCCGCACCGACGTCAAGATGGACACTCGAATAGAAAAGGCGCCGAGGACTTCAAAGCTTCCGGAGGACGATGCGCGTTTTTCGACTTCTGGCGGTCTAAAGGTACGAAAAGAGACAGAGTCTTGGTCCAACCCAGCATTCAACGCGCGGCGCAGCCCTCGTCAGAGAAAGCAGGACACGACCCTTTTCGCTTCAACGTGGTGCAAAACACGCTCATCCTAAGCACTCCGGCACTCGAAAACACCGTCAAGTACGAAGGAGTGCTCTATCTATGAACCTCAAGGGACAAACCTACAAAGATAGCGTACGCAGTACCTCCGGACGACACCATCAAGGGTGTGATTCACGGTATACCGGACGAAGACTTCAACTATAGGCACGGCGAGGAACCCGAACGTGCTCCAAGCCAGACGGATTGGCCGTTCCAAGTCGGCGGTCGTGCCTTTCGAGGGCTAGAAGGTGCCGTCCTGAATCATGTACGGCAACGTAGAGTACAAATGCAACCTGAATTAGAAAACGATCGAAGTGTGCGGTACGTGCGGCGGAGTGGGACATCGGACCGATGTGTGCTCGCGGCCGAAAGAGCATCGGTGCAAGAATTGCAACGCTCTAAACCCGACAGATGGCCACGCGTGCTCGCCGTCGTGCGGCATCTGCGGCAAGGCTGAACCCACGGGTGACACGCGATGCAAGGAGCGTTTTAAAACGCCGTACATCCTGCAACAGCGGCAGAGGGAGAAGAAGAAGAAACAAGAACAGTGTAGGTTCAAGGATGTGGACTCCTTGCCGTTACCCAACAGACGGTCGCGGTCATGAAGCCGAGCATCTGTGCGGTCGGCCTCGCGGCAGCGGTCCTGCTCGAGGCGGAGATCGAAGTCCAGGAAAAGGTCCATGCTCCCGAGAGCTAGTCAGTTGGGCTGGGGTGAGCGACCATAAGGCCTCGGTCAAGACGAGCAAGGAGGACAAGACGCAGAAAGACAAGTTAGATGATATCCTCGTCATGATGCGACAACTCCAGAAAGAAAACAAGGCTACACACGTAATGGTAGAGAAGACACAGAGGGAGAAAGCATGACTGAGGACACAGCTTCAACAGAAAAGCAACGAGACGGAGAGAGGACCGGAGATGGCTTCGCCAGCCGTGAAGAGGAAGATGGCCGTTAGACCGGGGCAAGAGACGGTCGCATTGGACGAGGCCGAGGCGACGCTGCAACAGGAAGTTGACAAGCAGGGCCGGTTTTCTCGAAGCGATGGTAAACCCATTTTGGTAAACCACGGTGCCTAGGAAGGGAAAAGTACCTAGGTACTGTAATAGACGGCTGGATATAGAACAACAATAATTATTTTGAATTGGGCAATAAGATGCGCCATCTATCGGTGAAACAAGCCAGTCATTTTGTTTATCCTCCTTTTCCGCTGGTTGTCATCGATCTAGTATGGAATTTTAAGTCAAAATATAGCAATGTTGTACTTGAAGACCAATTTATTTGCTTCCGATGGAACGAAGAAATTTCAGCTACTATGCTAGAGTTTGTCGACGAATATTCGAACATGTAAGAAACATTTCCTTCAATATGTTTCGCCATAAACAACGCATAACTTTCCCGTGTTTCTTCCAGTCTGGAAATGCCGGTGCTGTTATCTCGTTTTCGTTCCTTGCGACGCACGTTTCTGCGATTCCTGCTGATCTCAACTGTTTGCCCTCTCTTCCGTTTGCCCAACCGATTCACCGGTGACGAGAAGCTAAGCTTCTCGTCACCGTTGAATTGCTGGCCACCGGGGATATGTAGAAACCTCAATGCTGTCGGCATACTGTCGGCGCACTGTGAACAAAAAAAAAAACAAAAAAAAAACAGCTGTTTACCCGGAACGAAGACTTTATTGAGGATAACCCCCTTTCTCCGCAAAGTAATCGCTGCTCACGAGTTGGCGTGCATAGTGTAACAAATTAAACGTCTTAGTATAAATATGTACCAACACTCGTTCGCAAAACATTTTATTTTTACTCTACCATAAAAACACTTGCAAGGCTTATGTACCGTCATATGTCTTGGATCCCGGACTGCTGAAGAGTGATGGGTTCGCGGAATGCTGCCGTCGGTTAGTTTAGTAGTCCCTCTGAACTATCGCTTTGCTTGACGTGCTAATAGGTTGATGGTGAGTCATTAATATAACAGCCAGATCGAAATGAATGTTCAGCAGAACCAAGCAGAACTATTAGCCCTCATTAAGTGACGCCGCGGCCATTTTGCTTCTAGGTACTGCTCCTCCCTCGGCGCCCCTGCTCTCCTAGTCACGTGACGTGGAATTCCTCCTTCTAGGGACAATAGTTAACTTTAAACCACGGTTCGCGTTCGAGAAAACGGGCCCAGGTGGTCGAGCTGATGCGCAACCCCGAGTGGCTGACCCAGCTGGCTCTAGGCACATGGAACAACTACGTACGGCACAAGTCGTTAGAAACCAAGATGGTGAACAATAAGCAGTACATAATTTGGCAGTGGAATTGCGCAAGTTAGACAAAAAGAGGGTCAAGCTACAACAATGCGTGAACAAAAAACACGAAAGGGAACGACCAGATGTGATTGCCTTACAAGAGGCGAAGCAACTGTCCAGACTGTCGGGTTACAAGTCCTATGGCAAGGATATTAAGGAAAAGACGCAAGTGGTCAAACTGGTCAAGAGAAACATACCGGTCGTCGTTCATGATCCCAGGCGTTTCGACAGTAGAACACCTACTAACCGAGATCATCTCGGGGAAGAAGAAAGACCAGCGCAGCATCATCGTGCTGAAAATCTACAGCAGCCCGGAGAAACGTCCCAGATTCGCTTCCCTCTTCCAAACGACCCTGAACATCGCCAGACGCCATACACTGGTTATGGTTGGGGACCTCAACGCGCAACATCCGGACTGGGGATACATAATCGAACGACCCAAGGGCCGAAAACTGTAGACTGACTCTCACGAATCAGGACTATACCTGATCACCGATCCGGATCATCCGACGAGGAGAGGAGACGCTCGACAACAAGACACTACGCCAGACCTCACGTTGCGCTACGCAAAGGGTGCAGAGTGAACAAACACGTGAGAAGACCTGGGTAGCGACCACTACGTGCTAAAGACAACGATCCGAACTTTCGCTAGCCGGCTGGCATACGTCCTTCCCTCCTACGGCTCGGGGTGGCGGAGAAGGTCAAACTAGACTGCTTGGTCAGGAAGGCATGTACAAGTGAGCACTTGGCATCGCGAACTCTACGTCAAACGAAAAGCTAGCGGCGCTAAGTCTACACGACGCCGTGAAAGAGGTCGTCAAGGCGCGCAACGGACGTCTCAGCTCGAACGGCTAACGAAGAGGGCGACCAGGCGTCACATCCTCCAGAGACTGGGTATCCGCTACGAAATACAGACGGGCGAGTAGATAGACGTGCCGAGGCGGGTCCGGGAGAAGCTTACCATCCCGAACCTGCTGCACCAAGTGGAGCGACGAACGGCGAGGGCCAAGGCCCTTCGAAGAATAGAGAAGGAACAGGGCGTCTACTACATGGACGCTGCGACGTGCGACAGGGAGGCTATGGCCGCGGCCGTGGCTGAGAAGCAAGGGAAGATCGTTGCGAGCTGCAGCGTCCGGACGACAGAACCGGATGTAGGCGAGAAAGTGGCCATCACTCTGGCACTCAAGCTGCAAGAGGCCAAGATCGTCGTCAGCGATTCGTCAACACACCAAAGGACGGATCTCGCCGGTTACGCTTCGCGTACTGGGTGATTTTGAAAAGACTGCGAAGGTGAAGCTGATTTGGACTCCAGCACACTCGTCGCTCTCCAGCAACGAGGAGGCTCACGATACGGCCAGAGGCCTCACTCGCCGAGCCGAAGTAACGTCGGAACCCTCCACGAATCGTTGACGGGGAGCGACAGACTGGTCACGTCCCGAGACATCCTCCATTATTAAGCCGGCGAAAGGACGCACTACCCTCCGGCACATCCCTTGCTGGACAATCGACAAGCGGTTGCGCGGCGGCGACTACAGACAACCACCTACTGCACTCCTGCCCAGTTTAGCCGATGGTATCCGGACCGCTACAAGGGAGACGGCCTTCTGTGTGGTGCAAGAGCGACTCTTGCAGCCGGCTCGACCGCAAAGCCCAAGCGCTACTAAAAAGAATCACCAACCAAGAGAACCGATTGGCTGAGGGCGCCGCTAGAGTCTCTGGCCGCCGCCTAAGGGTTGGCTGGGAGGGGACTCGTAGATGGTTCTCCAACACATCGCTTAGCCTTTCTCGGCTCAATTAAAGGTTGTCTTCTACAACTACTAGAAGGACGCGGGCTCGTACATTTTTTCTAAATTTATATATTGACGCATACGTAACGTAATGTTGACCCACAGGTAACGTCAAGTTCTCAAATTTTCGCACCCTATCACCACTGTTAGCGTCACGTTCTCAAGGAGTTTCAGCTTTCTGCGATGCCTTGTTTATTTACAAAGACCATTAAAAGTGTAAATAAATAAATAAATCACTTGGTGCGATCAGAATCGGAAGTAGCAGTGAACAGCAGAGAGCAGAAGATATGCTATACTTCGTTCGCCTCTAAGCTGATAGTGCGGTGGGAGGTACGAGCTCGTTGAAGCAGTCACACGTCTATTTATTTTTTTTTCTTGCCACGCAATCAAGCTTTCGCTTACCCGCGCGCAGTGAGCAGGTCCCGCGATAAAAGGAAGGCGGTTGATTGGTCCGGCGATTGCGTAGCTTCCACCGCACTATCAACTTATGGAGTATAGATCCTAACATGGCGACCGTTCGCTAAGACTGGGGCACATAAGCGAAATATCGCACGAAAATGGTAGGATGACATATGGTTGACAGTCTTTTCTGTGCTTCTGGGGGCGTTAAAAAGGCAAAACACCTCGAGAGGCTTTAAGATGTAAAATGTTGTGCCGTTTTTATTACGGCAGTAAAGCAAGACGGCAATAGAGGAATATGGCAGGTTTACTCACCATAATTTGCTCTACCATGCCGATCCGCATCAGATATTTTGCTGAGAGAACATCATAGATATACTGATGCGAACGCCAATCTAGCTGGTCAGCTTTCTGCTTCACATATTCCATGTGCCATAGCGCACACTCCAGGGTCGTCTTGTTTTGCCTGCGAGTGCATTATTTTCGAGAGGAACCGAGGAGACGAGGGGATCTTATTATTTCGGCATGCTTACTCGAAGAATCTTGTGGACTGATCAGTCAGCGTCCAGATCGTCATCTTGTCAATTTTCTAGGAAAGCAGATAACGGTTTTACAAAAAAGTCAGAAATATACCCTGCCACACGGTAAATATTATTGTCATTTCTATCCGCTGACATCTAATGGGTCAATCAACGCGCTCCCCTCGTGGAGAAGCGTAATGTAGGACGCGCGGCGCATCTGGTCAAGATCGCGAAATGATTCATCCATCATTTAATGTCAGTAGATAGAATTAACATTAAATTCTACCAAGGGGCATGTGTATTATACCATCACACTTCGTTTCACCGTAGCTTGACAAAGAGCAAACAATACGGCTCTCTCAAGCCATTCAGGATGACAGAAGCGACGCATGTGACACCCCTTAGGAAATGCGTGCGGAGCGCAAGTTCTTCTGCTTCCTTTGAAGGGGTTGTGGTGACGTCAGAACGCCGAGCGCTGATTGGCTCTGTTGGAGGAATAGTGGGTAGACCTCAAAGCGAGCGTCCTTGAGGTCTATCTATCTTTCAATCTGGACTTTAGCTGAAACAAAGTATAGAGATATAAGGCAGAGTCACCTTCCAACGACGCGCTGATTGGTTTACCGGGACCGTGCACCTTCGCCGTTTGCCGAGTTACGAAGAGAATGAGTATAACGCCATCTATCGTGTACGGCCTATGCAAATAGTGTCACTATCAGATCTTGACTAGGATCGCGAACTTTAATGTTGGCTGGTCGGCCCCATTGGCTAGGACGTGTCGGGGTGTCTTCTGACTTATTTCTTGGACATTTAGGCGTGAACCATTCGGGTACGGATTCAACAATTTCAGGTGTTAGGATGTCGTGGGAAACCCCGAGATTAAAAAAACTTCGTTCTTAATGAACACTGCGCTTATTGAAAAAGAAGTAGACAATTAAGCTTGCCGTGACTTGTGTGGGACATTATTTAAACGTTCTTACAGCCCGAAGGCCACATAAAGCAATTAAAGGGACACTGATAGGGTAATTATGCTTGCCAAGGTTTTTATTTGTACATGACATATGAGAACCCAACTGCCCAGAACACAATTTGCGGGTCGAAATTCGTTTTCTGTCCGACCGAAAACCACCGATCGAGAACTGGCTTGTTTGAGTCGCGCTCACTCTCTTCTCTAGGGTCACGTGGCGTTCTCTATAATTTAAATTTTAGACAGACACCAAATATAATTGAAGTCGTGGCCCGTAGAAGACACGCACTCAATATTAGAAGTTGATTGAAAAACAAAAAGTTGCTCAGAAAACCGGAAGCACTCGCGCATTCTCGGCGTAATTCTCAACATGGCGTCGTGTCGCGGGAGTCGCGGGATGGACGAATGAACGAAGCCGACTAAGCGATGGCGGCGGACGAGGGGCATGGAACCTTTACTTCAGAAATGTTGTTCGCCGTACCGGCGAATCCTTCGAAAGAGAAATGTTTTGCCGATCAAAACAATTAGGATATCTTCAGTACGACACGCCCGACCACCAAGCTGATTCGCACGAAGACGTCGCCGAATCGTCGCCCCTTCTCCTGTCCGAAGACATCGCTCGTCAGCGCAAATATCAAGCCCGAAGTGCTCGAATTTTGCGTTTTTTGTGCCACGTGCGCGTCTTTTGTCTGCCTCGCGCGGCCAGAAAAACGTAAAAAAAAAGGAAACGTGGTCGGGTGTAGCCACGTGACTTCCGGCAACGCTCTCCTCCTCTATATTTCTTCTTCCTCCCCAGATAAGTTTCGGTTTGCTATCGGAGCGCATCTCGGCCCCGGCGGCACCGCGCCCCGTGGAGGGATAGTGCAACCAGCCTCCGCTGCGCTGTCATCGCGCGACGCAGCAGAGGCTGGTTTCACTATTTCTCCACGGGGCCGCAGGGGCCGAGATGCGCTCCGATAGCAAACCGAAACAAAAAACCCATCGAATTTGTGCGGTCTTTCAGGAAGCCGTAAAATGCTGCGCGTGCCTTCTATTGTTCTCCAATTTGTCGAATTAGTGTTTTTAATGATGCTGAGCACTTTTCTAATTAAAACCATGCCCTTAAACACAATATTAAAAAAGTTAATTGCGCAAAAGTAATTAACAATCGAATTATTCCGGTCTTTAATAACTTTCCTAAATAGGCCCTTGGCCCACGACCAAAACGACAAAAGCCTTCTTTTGTTGCAACGCGTAGTTTTCGCAATATCGAATTTGTCCACCTTTCGTGAAACACCCTATATATATATATATATATATTTGTTGTTCAATTAAGTATGTGCGATAGTATACATCTCCATCCCAAACGTAATCCTTTTTCGCTTATATTTTGTACCTCGGACATGTTGAGAAGATGTCTCCATATGAGGAGCCAGTTGCGTGTGTCGTAGTTGACCAAGTACATTCCGCTCACTCCTGGATTGACGATCACCGCCGTATTTTCGTCGAATGAGTCTTCTATAACAGCTGTTCCGATAAAAACAGAAAATCATCAATGTAAAGTTTTTTTTGGTAAGTATTTCACTCGGTATACAACTCTTTCTCTGCAGGTGCACTCCGAGCTCTTCCGCGGAGCTACCAGCCACATGTCGCAAACTCGTCGTTTTATTAAATTCCTTTTCGTAACAATGTATAACCGCATGATTCCTTTTTGTTTTCGTCTTCAATATATCTCGACTGCAATTGAGAATCGCGTTGCCTTTACGGAACTTCGAAGCACTAACAGAACCGACGTATCGCCAATTGAAAGTGTCTCTCACTCACGAAAGTGAGAGCTACGAAAATTACTTGTATACACTCCGTATCGCTTTTGAAGTTGGACGCTACAACTCGATGAAGCCAATCCGGTGGCGCCAAAAGTGCATCGTAACGGCGCTCGTTGTTTTGCACGTCTGCTATCACCAACTAAACCGATCACGCACCGTGAATACGCCGCCCCTTACAACAATATGTATGGAAACTCCGAGGACGTTCTATAAAGCAGCGCCGTTAGGAAGAGCATAGGACATCTATAGGCAGACCACGACTACTGTTGGCTTCCTGAAGACATCCTATGGCCGCTCTACAGTATATTGGCCAATGGACGTTCTATGGACGTTCTATTCTAGTGTAGATGTAAGGTCATTCTATACCCTATCTATACGAAGACGCCATATAAAGTCCATAAGGAGTCTATAGGGTGTCTCCACAGAATCCATATAGTGTCTATTGGGTGCCTGCAGAGAACCCACAGAAGGTCTACAGGGAGTACCTACGGGGTCTTCAGGGAAGCCATGTAGGGTCTTCACAGGGTCGTTATGGCGTCTGCAAAGAACCCATACAAGATCCACAGGGAACACCTACGGGGTGCGCAGGGAAGCCATACAGGGTATACGGAGGGTCATTACAGGGTCTGCAGAGAAGCCATACAGGGTCTGCACGGAGTCCCTACGGGGTCCGTGGATAAGCCACTCAGTCTGCAGGGGATATAGCTACGGGGTCCGCAGAGACCACCGTTACTAGAACAAGTCAGTTGAGAAACTGCCATAGAGCCTGCTCTGAAAAAGTGGCACCGATCCGTACTAGGGAACCGAACTAATAGCGATCGCAGCGCCGCCATTTCTCCCGCAGCGACCACTCGGGGAACAGCACGATTTCTTCTCTTGAGTTAGTTCGGGAGCCTCGCATTTGATAGCGCCCGCTGCGACTTTAATATTTTGGATTTAATTGGTCATTCTGGCGCCGAAACATGTACGGTGGAAGGGGTTTCAGGGATGCCAACCCCCGACTCCCAAGCGGACGCGCCGCGCATTACGACCAAAGTTAAGACGCGACTAGGACGAAACGCGCTGTCTGAAACCGCCGGTGAGACATGGTTGTATAAAAGAAATATTAATTGTGCCGTAAAACCTTGTAATCTAAAGAGTTTAGAAAATATTACGTGCCGGAATATTATGTAATGATCTCCAATAAAAGTTCATAAAACAACCTTTTTCCTGTTTGTTTTTACGCGAAAACATGCTAAGAGCTCATGGTGACCAAAGTAAAGTAAAAAAGATTGAGCCGCCATCTTGGCCCCTCAAGCCTGGGAGTTTCGGTGTTCTGGGAACATTCAGTGACTCTAGCATTAGCCATACAAAGCAACTTCTATCTATCAAATTGTCGCTAAAGGGTGGCGCTGTTATCGTATTTAGAATAAGATAACCCCCTACCCCGCATTCTTTCTTGTTCTCCTCGCTCACGCGGGGGGTTGGGCAGATGAGGCAGATAGGGTCCGTCGTGAAAATGGGAAGGGGTCTTTGTCTGAAAAGAACCTGTTTTTAGTAAATTGAGAGCTGAAATACAGCATTCGTGGGAAGCTGGTCGCCGTTTTTTTCTCCCTGTGTCGCCTCCGATCATTGCGGGATTCGGTTTGGATTCGCGGTGCTGCAGCACTGCACTTGATCTGTTCTGAAGTCACAAGTCAAGGGAACTCGATTAAGGTATGTCCAAGTACTTCTGTTTATAGTGTATTCATTGACTGCGGCTTCAGGGAGCGTTTTATTTTAAGCGCGTTCTCGAGCTTGCAAATCGTGCGCCTAGCTCTATTTTTTTTGGCACCATGGTTGCTGATTTTGTTATGCAGCACTGAGACCTCATATTCAGTCATATCAAGCGAAACGCCAGTCCTACCGATAGGTTATTTTTTGTGTTTTCCAGACACCGGCAGGACCGCTTGACCATAAAGGCCTGTCCGCATATGCAGCGGAGCGTTATCAGCATAGCGCTGACCTTGCGCTAAGCGCCTGCTGACGGGAGTGGTCACCTGCTTTGTATCGCACCGTCAAAACTGTTGCTCATGGCAGACTCAAAGTAGCTCACGACACGTGAGCAGCGCTACATCAGCGCTTCGCTGCGTGTGAGAACCGGCCGTAATAGAGACATTTATTCGATTGTACACAAGACTTTCGCATTGATGGCGGGAGCTCGTGCCGTCACTTTGAAGCATAGTTTGAGCACGCGCACGTTGGGTCTGTATCACGGTGGTCTGTATTTCGCAGCGAACGGTCTACTAAAAATCTAATATTACGCTGGTCTGCTGTCAACAGATCGCATGTTGGATGTGAACCATTTATCACTTATGCAGCCTATTTGTTATTTTATTATGTGTGTGTTTTATCTCATGCTATTGTCGAGCGATCGGGTATTTCAATGACGAAAATAATCCCTGGAGAAGGGGAACCTCCACTTGTAATGGAGAGGTCCCGGGTTCGATACCCGGACCAGGCGGATTTTTTCGGTCGCTCACCAGTCATCTAGCTCTGTTTGGAGATGTCTGTTTGTCGTTTGTCCCTCTTGTTCCCCTTCTCCAGGGATTATTTTCGTCATTTTTGTTCAGCTCGCTTGCACCTTTGCATTTAATTGCATTTTAATAATAACGGGTATTTCAAGCTGCCCTGTTACAAATAATCCAAATTCCTCGCAAACAGGCAAAAAGCTGCCGGTGCCCAAATAAACGGTGCTTGGACCACGACTGGTTTGAACAGACGTCCCAATGTCCAAGCCACCGTCGACGCAAGTGCACTCTTCGGAATTCGGCCTTATCGTAAATTCTTCCCCCCAGGAACTTCGACTTCAGTCATCCTTGAATGCGATGTGTATCTACGAGGCAATAAAGCTACGTTTAACCTGAACTGCACAATTTCGTTTCGGAGATTCGTGGCTCGGGACCAAATGTAAAGGATAAACCTTTTAGTCCCAGGGGTCTAAATCCAAGGGCGCAACATTTAGACCCAGGAGTCCAAGTGTAAGGGTCTAACAGTTGGTCCTTGGGGCTCATTTGAAACGGTGTAACAGTCAGTCCCAGGGGTCCAAGTACAAGGGCCTAATGGTTTGCCCTCGGAGTTTAATTGAAACGGTGTAACAGTTGGTCCCAGGGGACCAAGTGCAAGGGCCTAACAGTTGGTCCTCGAGGTGCAATTGAAACTGTGTAAGAGTTAGCCCCAACGGTGCTAGTGCGAGGGAGTAACGGACGGGGTGCAACAGTTGCCCTGTTACCGTTGCTCCCCAAAGGGAACTAATGGTTGTGGCAGCGTATTTAGTCCCCTGAGGGAGTAAGTCACGCTCCTTTTTTTTTTTTTCTAGAGTGTATTGACACACCGGATAGAAATTATGGACTTATTAGTCTGCAGATTTAAACGCGCGGTAACACACCTTCTTCTGTGGTCATCCAATACACTTCCTTCTTGGCCGGCGTCCACTGATCTGGTAACTTCGATGTGTCAAGGTACGTGATCGGTATAGAGAAAATGGTTCTGAAAAAACAAAAAGGTAAATACGTATTTTGAGACCCTTTAGGCGTGGATCAGTCAATTCAAACGTAACAATTCACATTTATAAACAGGTGAGTACGTGAATATCCGGAAGTTAGAAAACGTACGCGTGATTATGTAAAGCTGTCTACACTTTACGTCCTTTTTGTCACGATCCGGTTCATTGAATGATCCTTACACCAAGAGGTAGCGATTAAGCTAGCTACTTTGGAATTTACTCTGTCATAGTGCGAGCATTTTCTTTTCCTCTTAACGTTGTATAGATGAATCACCAAATAATTTACATAGTAATCCTGCCTAAGAAAACCGGTGCCACTAACGGAATACAATTCTAAGATCGGCGGCCGCAATAATGTAAGAAATGCAAGAGTGTCGCTTACCCAAGTTCGTCCCAACGTCGTCCCAAGGTCACCAACAGCTTTAGAAACGCAGGACGTGGGTTATTATATTCACACTTGTGGATTCTTGATTTTATTTTTACGTTTTCAGTGGATGATGCCTCGATTTTATTGGTTGCGCAGCGAGAATGAGATGCTAGGAGCCTACTACGCCCAGCGCTTCATAAGCTATCAGTGCCTATTGGAAAGGATACCAAGTTTACGATACCGTGAAATAAATGCTGAAATTTGCTTCACGAAGACTTACTTCTTTGTGGTATTATACCGGGCTTGTTTCAGAGAGACGGTTTTGTCCATATAGTTGCGGTGAAAGAATAACTCGGGAAATCCGTCACTTTGCAGCCAGCTTCTCGCGTGTTGAGATATGTTCAGCCTTGGTTTGCTCTGGTCCGCCTGATAATTAAAAGTATGCTGTAAAATAGATACTTCGCTCCCCCCCCCCCCCCCAAAAAAAAAAAAAAAATTATGGAGAACGTGTTTGTTATGCTTTTTATTTTGGTAACATGTAGAAATTAAGTTAAATGCTCTTTTCGCGTTCCTAACTTATTTTGCGCTTAGAACTGGCCATAGCCTCCAAAGAAGATTTTGCTGCCACATGAAGTAGCAATTATTGATATTTATCATACCTATATATCTTTGTAATTCCGAACGAACAAATAGCCATTTAACTGGTCTTACTTTCGATCAAAGTCGTTTAAGAAGACGTCGTTTCGTCGCACACCGTTTTCATAAACGTTATGTTATGAATACCTTTAATTGAATACGTTTTATCAAAAATCAATAGAGCAAGCTCTTTTAATAAAACAACAGCGCGAATAAGGCACTCAATAGCGTAGCTTGGTTAAAGGAATCAGAAATAAAAAGGACACCGTACAAGTTCTACTAATTAGAAAGAATGATAAGAAATGTTGGTATGCATTTGCTTTACGTTTGGTCTGTTTAAAAGCATATATGACCTGAGGTCGTAAGTCGTTGACATTACTTCACGGCATGATAAACAACCTTCTGAGCTGACAAAACTTACTGAATCGCTAAGTGACAAAAAAGTAATAACAGCTGTCGTTAAGGTACATTACAGTATAAAGTCAATTAGCTCTCTCCAGTAACTCAATATTCAATCTTGAAGTTATGTTCCGCGTCACCTCAAAATCTAGAGCTCGAACCAGGCTCGCCGTGCGGTTAACAAGCATGAGCCATTAAGTTTCGTATCCTCATTACCTCGGCCCTTTATCAACACGCGCAATAATATTGCGTCGGTGCGAGTAATAAACCCGTTGAAACAGTTTAAAACCGCAAAAACCGCAAAAGAAACTAAAAGAGGGGCATCTAATATAAGCATTGCAAATACGCTTTGAATGTTTGGAAGGTTTAATAACTCGCTAACGTGTCGTTCGGGCTCAAGTGTAACTCGCTACCTTCTCTTCTAGAATCTCAATTAGTATCTGATGTGTAAGCCTAAACTTTGTTTTTTAAGTAGTTTTGACGTATAGTTTCTACGTACATCATCCAATGCCTTGTAGAAGTCCTCTTCTTTTAGCGTTGAAAATGCGGCCCGCTGCACGAGTAACTGCCGAGAGACGAGAATATCCTCGTCACAAATTAGCGACGTGAAAACGACAATCAAATAAGAATCGCAATGCAAAATTAACGAAACTCAATCAAGTCAGGACCGATGACACCATCGACCAAAACTGGTCATAGAAACGATGACACATACCTTGATTGCTAAATGGAATTCATCCCCCATTAGCATGTGAAACATCCGCATAAGGAAGTGTGCCTGTGATACACACGGAAATATTAAAACGAAGGTAACGAATGAATGAGCTACGCGTTTTAGGATTTCCAACTTATTCAATGTATGCCGGTCACTTTTCTGGTCCAGCTAAAGAAACGTAAACCGATTTTCTCACTTTCACGAAGAACGTACACTTTTCTTGATCACTCTGACAAAACGCGGTGGGTGCCGGATGTGCCGCGCGCGCACTACGCGTGCGTTGATTCGTTGGTCTTGTCCACGAAGAGCGTTGGGTGCTTCGATATGCTTTGTATGCCCAGCATGCTCATGCTCTCTCAGGGCTTATCAGAATGATCAAGGCACTTTTTTAAAATGTATTCAGGAGTGCAGTGTGCGTAAAGTATGCTTTAATGAAAAGTATTTATATATTCCGCTTCTTCTGACGGTGCAAACCGGGATTTACGCTCTTCGTGTTCATTTTTGCATCTTAAGTAGCCCCTTGTGGTAGGAGTTTAGTCATTTACGTATGTATGACGTCCAAGTGATAAGCGCATCTCGTAAAGACCATGTTAAATCAACCAATACCCTGAATCGTGAACATGCAGACAAGGTCAAATAGCCTGTTTGCAAACTACGGGAACCACGGGTTTCTTGGATTTAAGACGTTGACGCTGAAGTCGTCGCGCCGGTTTATGAGCATCTCGCGGTTACCGGGGTTCATATAGGGCCAATTCAAACTCGACACGCGAAATCAACCGTGCATGTAAGCGACATATGCCGGGTCGATTTCGGTCCTGTTGTATGTAAAGACAGTCTTCACGAGATCGCACGACGCTTCGCCTGATGCTGGAGTCTCTCATGTTGCGGGCGGTGGTGTTAGCTATGGAACGTGACGCTTTGTCACCAGGGGAGATTATTTATCGTACCGGCTACGCTATCTGCTGGCTGCTGTGCGTGGTCGTCAAGTGAAACGCCCGTTGCGCTATCCGTTAAGGCGTCATGACCCGACCCGTGTCGTCATGTGATCACATGGGGAGTTATACGCTTCATCATTCGGGAGCCAGCTGCGCTATGTGCTTCATCATTCGGGAGCCATCTGCGCGCGCAGGCAGCTGCTACCGCAGGCTCCCGTGAATCAAACTTGTCCAGCTGCTTCCGCTCCCGTTTGCCTTTTTATCGCTGCACCGAGCAAAGGCATGCGGCTGCATATGGCACGCCTTCTGGGTTCGATTCGCGTGATGCGCCACTTGGTACATCTCGCTTATTGCGAACAAATATGACTAAGTATGCCTTCTATATACTTTGTATACAGTTATGCACTTCCTGATATAGGCTATGTATGGTCTATGTCGCGCTTTCTTGCGAGTAACGAATTTACGTCACACTCATGCGTAGTGCTTATCATCTGTGTTAAAAAATAGATGGCGCCTGCAGTTCTAAAGTACGTGGCAACTTGACAACATGGAACTTGCCCTCTCGTCGGTAGAAAATACGAGCATATCCCAGACGCTGAAATTGCTGCTCTCCGGCACAACTGTCGGTCGCACGTTTTCGACGATCGCATCCTTAAATAGCTTTCCTTTCAGAAATTTGATCTGCGGAGCACAAAAGACGATACGTAAAATCGCAAGAGGAACTCTTTTTCTGACGCAACATAAGTGGACCCCGCGATAAGCAGGCCTACATTCACAAATTTAAACATAAAACTGCTTGGCAAAGGTATTTCGGTAAAGCTACCCGGTGTCCAGCTTACAGAGCTCGTTGGGGATCAATTCTACTGTCAAAATTCTACTCAATCGTTTTGAATGAGTGTGCCAAACATTCTTACCATGATAGTGCGCAAAATTCTGAGTGACGCAGAATGCATCGTGTGATTGAGTCAACCCGTTCCGATCTGTTTGAATTTGTTTCGCCCGTTTTGTCTGTCCAACCTTTTGGTCAACATGCTAGGGATTCGGACACAATTACACGACGCGTTCTGTATCACCCACTTTTGTGAGAAGCATCAAGGCAAGTTAAAAGAAAATTGCGACAACACGATCGGAGAGCTTATATATGTAACACCCTTCAAAACAGCACCGCTAGCGCGACCATTAACAAAAAAAAAAAAAAAAGAAAAGAAAGAAACAATGGCAAGAGACTAAATGTGTTGAATATTTTATAGGAAGACTTTACCGTGTTAATATGTTTTCGTAACAACTTTTCGTGACTCTTGATACTCAAAAACTTTTTATGCTTTATAAAGTGCTTTTTATGTTAAAAAGGGAATGTTGTCAGCATTGCAATGACATCTGTGGCGGTATCGGAGAAAAAGCAATTTAGGCATACTTCTATTTTAGAATCTTAAAAGTGAAACACTTAGCAAATTAGTTTGCGAATACATTGCCATGTACAAGGCCTATCAATATGGAAAAATGCAGGACTGCAAATGAGAACACGACCTTATAGAATACAAATCAACACAGCGAGCGGTCTCGCTCACGTGTCAGAAATTTTATGCATAAGCTCATTTGACAATGAGCTCCCTTTCGAAGACTCTGTTGGACATTCCGGTGATTCCGACAAACTGCAATTATACGATAGTGTGTTTTAGGCCACTACCATGGGATCGTGTGTGTCCGTCCGTCTTGTCTCGTTAGATAAACTTAGCGAAATAACCTAGAGTGGTATATTATAAGATACCAATTTAATGTAGAAAGAGCTGACTCGCAAACGGCTCCGCGCTAAAGCAGATCAAGAGCACTACGCTCGACATACACTGGTGCAAATAATCCCGAATGCAATGACATTGCAATTTCTTTGGCAATAACCAAAGAGAATGCGTTTTTTTTTTGGGGGGGGGGGGGGATTGCAGCTTCGAGGAAGTCTAATCTGCGGTACCACTAAATATTATCTTCATTGTTGCTGGGGGTCCACGCTTTAGATAATTTCCGATAATGGGTGACATAAGTACACCAGAGAACACTGCTCACATATTCACTTTGTGATCCCATCCTTTGGAAGGTCGCCAAGTAAGAGAGGTAGTACGTCGGGGCTTCGTGCAACCAGATGCAGTTCCACCAGAAACTTGTAGCGAGATTTCCGAGCCACTGAATGAGAGTGACAAGAATGAAAAACTGTTACAGCCGAGGTCGTAAAACGCGACAGTAAACTCGCGTCGAAAACGAAAAAAAAAATATAGTAGAAGTAAATTAATGAACAGAAGGAAGGGATTGAAACCCTTGTAGACTTGGGAATTGAACGTCGTGAGGAACGACGTTATTTGGTTCCTTTGAAAGGTCGAAGGTCGACGCCGCTCTTTCGAAATCGGAACTCGGGGATCTTACTGCCGGAAGAAGTCCGGAAAAAAGCCAGCGTTTGCTCCCACAGCAGGTGTGGGCAATGCGCTTGCGCAGAAACGGAATTTACTTTAAGGGCCCATGAAACGAATATTGGGTTGGGATAAATCATTTTAGATTGGGATTTTACTAATAGCTCATCGGGGTTCAGTGGGCCAAAAGAAGAAAGGTAGAAAGTCAAAAGCCTGACTTTCAGTGCGAAAATTTGAAAACACAGCGGACTATTTCGTACCTCCTCCCCTTCGTAAGCTCTCTGCCTTTTCACTGTCATACATCCGCGGTCCCAAAAGCTCGTCATCTGGTCCAAACACACGTCACACGAAACCGGACCTCCCTTACTCCCTTCAACCCTAAGCTTACATTGCGGTGAAAGCTACGCGCTTGCCGGACCAATCAGCCGGCTCCCTTTCATCACCTGACCTCATTTTCTGCGGGTGGGTATGCGCGAGAGAGCGTCATCACGTGGCAAGTGTGTCTGGCCCAACGAGCACGTAGCTTCCACAGCACTGTCAGCTTCGGTGTGAACGGATTGGGGAAAGCAACTTTTGTCTGAATTTTGAGCGACGGGCTAATCTTCTAGGGGGACAATGGCTCTGTCCGGGTACACAAACCAGATTCCGAGCAAGAGGGGCCTCCCCTGTTTTCATCTTCTTAAACTGTTTGGTAGAATGCGCGACTTATGAGTTGAGGAGGAAAGCTAAAACAGCAAAAAGTTGGAAAAGCGTTTCAAGACCCCTTTAAGTACCAACGACCCAGTTCACGCTTTCCGCTTCTCCCTCGCTTCCTCCTCTCCCCGTTTCTACACTCTAAAAACAGTCTGTGCGTGTACTTTCACGCACAATACTCGGAGAGCCAATCAGTGCAAGTTACGGAGGCAGCATCAGCGAATGACGATGCCGAAACGTGTGTTGAGAACAAAAAACGCAGTCTGAGTTCTGACATTAAGCAAAGCAAAACGTCACGCTTGCATTGCTTAATGTCACAACTCAGTCTGCGTTTTTTGGTCTGAACAGATGTTTCGGCATTGTCATTCGCTGAGCTGCCTCCGTAAGGTGCGCTGATTGGTTCTCTAAGTGTTGTGCGTGAAAATAGACGCACAGGCTTTTTTTAGAGCGTACCCTGTTCACGTTGCCTGTTTTTTCCTCCCCCATGGTGAGGAGGATGTTCTGCCTTGCAGAATCCCGAGTCGTCGGCCTTTAAAGTGAAGCGTCAACGCATGCGCTGTGCCGACAGATGCGCCCCCTGCCGCGAGGTGACTTCAGAGCCGCCGCGCGTTGGGGTATATACACCTTTCCAAAAAACGCTCCTAGGCCGCCGGCATGTAGCTGATGCTGGTGCGATTTGGTGCGACTTTCGCGCTCCCTAGCAGCTAGAAATTTTCTGCCACTCCCTTGGACTGTGGAAACCCTATCAGCGCGATTCTCCACCTATATTTTGCGATTTTGCATTCGACGTTTTCAGACCCTTCTTGCAAATGTCTGCTTAATTTTTTTGATGCATGCTGCGCGCCCTTTCTGTGTTATCTTCCACTGTGAGAAATGGGGCTGGTAAGTGCCTGCCATTCAAACGTTTCTGCTCGACATTCACGGGAAATGAGGGAGGGGAAGGACGTCGAACGGCCCTCGGCACGATTTTGCGAACAATGACAACTGTTCTCCCCCCTCCCAGAAATAATCCGCGTTGAGTCCTTCTCCGTCATAGCCAGAAATAGTTGTTCGGGGTGGAGTCAGTCGCTCTGATTCCTTTGCCTTTGGTGCTGGTGTGAAAAGAAGAAAGCTCTCCCCCAAGCGTGCCCCAAAACGATGTCATCTTGGATTCCGTCCGATCGTCAAGATGTGACTGTCGTCGATTGTAACTGTGGCATTTAGGGTCTTTCTCAAATCAATTCTTTTAAGATAACGGTGCATCGTGTGATACGTACAATATATTGTTCGAATGTTAACACGCGGTAAATTGTATGTCCGTGTCCGGTCCATCGGTAAACACGTTATTATTTGTGAGCGTGAAAAATGCACGCCTTTCGGCTATCTTCTGTCGTAAATTATTTTCGACAGCTAAGCACTTTGTCGTTAGAAACGCGGCTAATCGGGCGGCGCAGTCAAAACGTACCAAAACTTATTGTAAAAACAAAAACGAAAAACAACTAACATTCCAGTCGCATTCGTTCTGTGGCGCGCGTACCCAACAAAAATAGTTTACAGTTTTTTTGTTTTCTTTTTTTGCATTTTTCATTTTTCAAACGTGGTACAATGCTTTCTCAAGGTCCTCGGAAAATTACATACACTATGAAACACAAAATACACCGGGAAAATACTAGAAGTTGGCGGCCAGCTGTGTTCAAAACTGCGCCTACGCGAGGTGCGACTATCGGCGTCACAGTCCACTCGGTTAGGGTTAGCAGGGACGCCGGGGAGAGTCTAGCCTCAAACCCAGTGACTGGGTTCGAAAACGGTTGGTTGCTCCTAGGATCGAGTGTTTCTTGGAAAGGTGTATAGTAAGAAGGGCGTGTGGGCATGGTGCATCCTCAGCATCTCATTATCGCTCCTCGACCCACGAGATTGGGGCATTGTTTGATAAGAACGCCGAAGAACAAATTTCGAAGGAAGAAGCATCACCATAATAAACCACGCACCGCGTTTTTGGGTTTTTTTTTAGCTGTCTGTTTTGACAATGCGGATTCGTCTGCTTTTTGCACAGCGGCTGAGCTGACGCGAGAAAGCCAAGCTTTTATTGCCTGACTGAAAAAGAAAAAAAATAGTGGGTAGACTTCAAGGCATCTTGCATTAAGGTCTACCCACTATCCTTCCAATCAGAGCCAATCAGAGCTCCGCGTCGTTCTGACGTCAGCGCAACCTCTGCGCAAGAAGCAGAGGTCTTGCTCTTTGCACAGGGTTTTTTATGGAGTGAAAGACAAGACTGGGGACAATTATCTTTCCAATGGCCTTTTTTGAACGAGGTGTATAAATTGAAAAGGAAACCGCACCCATAAATGTTTACATGGTCCGCTGCGGGCTTTGCTTCGAAATTGTTTTTGACAGTAAGACTGAGTCAAAATATAATCGTACCTGGTGTATGACCTCGTGAGCAATAGCGTTATCATCTGCGCTTCTTATGATACTATTTTTCATCATAATAGCGCCCCAGTTTTCCATTCCGCCAAATCGAAACTTTGTTATTGTAATAATATCTGAAAAAAAAAGGAGATAAAAACGTTCTTTAGCATGCATAGGAAAGTATTTGAATAGTTATAGTGGGTTAATTAATCTGGGTGTTTGCCGTCCAAAGGAAGCGTCGAAGTAGAAACAAGTCGACGACGGCTTAAGAAACTCCAGTGCATCTAATAAGCACTCCGCGGCCAATCAGACTGCGCTATTAATCGATAATAACGTCCAAGAACTAATAGCAAATTAAGTAGCGTGTACAGAACAGTATTGTTTAAAGTGCATCTAAACTGTACTTGAAGTAAGGTACAAAGAAATCCGAGGTTATATACCCCATCCAAAAAAAAAAAAAAAAAAAAAGATTAAAACATTTTGAGGTTTTTTATAGCGCCAAAATGAACTGCGCATCGCCAAACGCTTATTCTCATCCCGAATGTAGAGCTATAGAGGTCCGAACCAGAGATCAAAGTTTCAGCACTAATCGTTATCTTATGCAAAAGTTATAAGTGATTTTTTGACAATTTCAGTGGGAAAAATGGCGACCGACAGAGCTCTCGATCACAGGGAGATCTATGGCGCCAGTTACGGAAAACAGGCTAAAAGGGGAGCCATTTTCTCACTTCAAAACATCGCCTATGAGTCATGACCTATGAATAAGACAACGGTTAGAGCTGAAACTTTGGCATATCGTTCGGACCTCGAGCTATATCTGGGCGAAGAATTAGCGTTCAGCAGTGGGTAGTTTATTTTTGCGGCGAAAAAACAACAACAACACGACTGCACTATTTTTTTCGGGGGGGGGGGGGGGGAGGGGGGGGAGGGGGGGAAGGGGAGGGGGGAAGGGGAGGGGGGGAGGGGGGGGATAAGTACACCAGGAGCTATAAAGTTGAAGTAAAGCATTTAAATACAATGTACATTCAAAGTAAAGTACAAGAACAATTTAACTCAATCTTTCACAGTGCCCTTTCCGTCCTCTACTTAATGTACTTTTTTTCTTTTTTTACTGGTATGCATTGTTTTGAGGGTAAGGGGGATGCATTAGTTACTTTCGGAAATGGCGGCAAATAGTGGATGTAGTGGCCACAGAGTAGGTGTACTACTGTCGCTGACGAACTATTTAACGAACAATTTATAAGGGACTTATTTGTTGACAAAGCATCATTTTGTGATATAAATTTAATGTGCTCAAGTTTGGAAGATGTACTTTGAAGTCCGTAGTCGTACTTTCCTCGGAAGGTACCAGAAAAAAAATACTTAAAATGAGGTGGAAGTACATACTCAGAGGATGTACAGTGAGTTCCCAAGAAAAGATAATCGTGTTTTTCGGCATGAATAAATAAACTATGCTTCGCAGAAAGCTCGAACTCCGTGGGAATGTGAAGCTAGCGGTTGGGGAAGAACGCGGCAGTTTGAGAATATGACGTTTCCCGAATCAAAAGATAATTGAGAAACACGAAATGTTTCTATGAGCCGACGTCCGCCTAAACCTAATATTGTCAAGAAAAATTTTGAACGCTCGTGGGATCTAAATCAGTGAAGAATACTCAGCAAGTAATAATATTGTTTTCTTTCTTGTGGACAGGTTGTTTACTGAAATATTCGATACAAACACCCATAATGTAAATTTTCGTTTTGAAAATATAAGGCTTAGTTTAACGTCCACTCACAGAGAAAGCTAGTTTTTCTTCATTATATTTTGATGCAAGCAACGTCATGTTATCAAACTTTTCAGTTCAGTTCAGTTTGTTTATTTCTCTCCAAACAAAGGGAGAAAGGACGGTAGAAAAAAAGCTGCCATTTCAGCTTGACGAGGCCTCTACCTCATTTTACAGTACAGCGCGAAACAGGACATCTGCAAATGCACATGCGGAACAAAACAAAATCGAAAATAAGCACTTGTACCAAATTTAACAAGATTGAGAAAAGAATACGCCAAAAAGGAACTTTTTCACCATTTCGTTCCTCATACATAAACGATATCACTCTCCACCAAAAGTTCTTTAATATTTCTCTCGCAAATCTGAAAGAAACGCTGAAAGTTTGCCTTTTGTTCGTTTTTGTTTATCAAAGAGAAAACCTGATAATCCAATTGTTTCTTGCCATAATTGTTTCTTACTTTAGGTTTTTTCCAGATATTTTTTTTCAGTGCATGTTCTGAGCTAACATTCTTCGGCATTAAGTTTAGCTTCTCTTTTTTGGTCAGCTCAAGCAATTTAAAGTAATATATTTTATTAACTTTTAGCATAGTGTATTTTTCAAACCGTGGGTCCGCACGCAAGTCTCGCAAGTTACCCTGAATATTGTCGAGCATGCGAAGTAATCGTTTTTGAAGGACTATATTATTTTATTGTAGTTCGTCATAGTTGTTGTGCCCCGCACTAATGCACCGAATGATATTCTTGAGTAACATAAAAAATAATATAATTTTTTTAACCATGGAGGTAGTAGTTCTTGAATTATCTACATACATCCTATTGATTTAGATAGTTGAGAACAAAGCTTCTGTATGTGCGTGGACCAGTTGAGGTCTTCATTGAACACTATGCCTAGGAATTTTTGATATTTCACCTGCTCGGAAGGTATTCCATCAAAATAAATAAGTATGTTATTTAGACGAAATATTATGTATTTAGATTTTTGTGCATTAAATTGAAATTGGTTACGCTTAAGACAGTTAGCCAGCTTCTCCAAATATTCGTTGGCAAATATTTGTAATATATCTTTAAACCGTGCTTTAAAGGACGCGTTCGTGTCATCTGCGTGCATAATGAGTTCTGGTGAATCCTGCATGTTTGCCATATCATTAACATAGATAAGAAATAGCAGAGGGACTAGAATGGATCCCTGCGGCACTCGGCATCGTACTTATAGCTTATCAGAGGCTGATTCATCTAAATGCACATACTGATATCGATTATTTAAATAACTTCCAATTAGTTTTAATGCCACTCCCCGTACCCCATAGTATTGAAGCTGAATCAGTAAGATATATTGGGCTGTATTTTGTCGAAAGCCTTCGTAAAGTCTAAAAACCAACCTGATGTATAAAATGTTTCTTCAATATTCCTGATAATTTGGTCTTTTATGTCAAGTAGGGCTTGTTCTGTAGACGTTTTCTTTTTGAAATCCATATTGTGCCTCATTTAATATATTATACCTACAAAAATGCCTCTAATCTACTATAAATAACTTTTTCAAAAATTATGGAAAGAATTGGCAGAATGGAAATTGTCCGATAATTATGTAAACTATTTTCCCCGCCTTCAAATATTGGGCTAATTCCAGCAGTTTTTAACTTGTTTGGAAATATTTCTGTTCATAGCATATTTCCCTTACAAAAATTATCAATGAGTTTCTATTGAGTTTCTGTTTTATTCTTATGAATACATTAGAAGCTGAATAGAAACTCATTGATCATTTTTGTAAGGGCTGTTATGTATGACAGAATGTGACTAAGTGATTGTGAGATTGGAACCGATTTAAAGCCGTCAACACCGGCGGCAACGTTGTTTTTTTATGTTTTAATCAGTGTTTCAATTGTTAAGCAGTGTTAAGCAGTGTTTTAGTTGGCTTAAACATTATAGAATTCAGCAAAGGCTTTGTTCTGTCAACGACGAAATCGCCCGCGTCATCTTCTTCACATTCACCCACACTTTCGCATTCTATCACAACCGCTAGCGTCATATTCTCACGGAGCATGAGCATTGATGCGTAGTGTATACTTAACCGGGTCGAAAAGCGCGGTTCTCATTTTTCGGAAACTCCCTGTACTTTACGTAAAATACGATTTTTTTTTTTCTGAACCTGCTTGAAGTAGTACTTTATTGCACTTAAAGTACTTCCCAGCACAGGAACATAAGAGCCTCCCCTCCCCCCTCCCGCCTTTCTTTAGCTGTAGGGGAATGTAGACTCACCGAGTTTTGGCAAGGTATAAGTTATGCCAAAATAATGCTGAAAATATTCGAGGTACTTTTTTGCGCTTGCAAGTACTTTGGAAGCCAAGGTGTCTTTCACGTCAATTCCGTATACTGTTACCTGAATAAAGAGCAGAGAACATTCAGAGGACTATCATCTGTACTGGCACTGTTTTGGCAGGACATTTATAGTGACTATAAAATTCACGGGCCATTCAAAAAAAATTTACTGTAAAAGAAATAATTCCCGCTTAAAAATGGTTCGAAACTACTCAAGTAACGACAAGTGTGACGCGTCGTAAGAAACAAGTTACTTCTATTTCAACCGTTGCTTGGTTTCATGGCCCTATTTGTAGCAAAAGAAGCGCTGTTCTAATCAAAGTATGTAGATAAAATAAATAATTAAAATAAAATTTTACAAGATGCAGCAGCCGGTCTGGAGAGTCGAGGCATAGATATTCAACTTTATTAGAGTAATTCACTAAAAGTAAATAAATAAATAAATAAACACATATGTATAGACACGCACACACAGGTTAGATAGAGCAGTTGGCGTAATCTTATGAACAACGGGTTGTTGAGAATATTTTATATTAAGTGACGGCCCATCATTGTTAGGAATCTCCGAAGCGTATCTCGCAATAATCTCCATAATAGAACAAGTACAAATAGCTTTTTATTCAGAAATATTTGTAATTAAAGTTTAAAAGTGTTGCATTGTAAGATGCATACTTCCACCTACATCAAGACGCGACCGTGGGAGTATTTTATATATTTCGTTTTGTCGCTTGAACTTGAAGAAACTTTCTCCTTTGCGGCGGCGATAAAATAAGAATGTTTGTCTTGTAAAATTACAATGCCACGTAAAAAAAATGTACTACTTTTTACGTTTTATGTGGGATATCCGGAATATACAAAGTCATGTCTAGCCTGTGACAATTGTGATGTGTTTCGAATATTACTCAGGAAACTCAAGATTTGTTTAGCGGGTCATGCCATGTTGATCTGCCGGAAATGGTTAAACACGGGTAGGTTTTAGAATGGCAAGATATGTCTTGAGCATGCAGTATGACTGAGTGACTTTTCAAACACAGCCTAATCACCTTTGCACTTAAAAAATAATGCCAGCCTGTTGGAGGCTTCCAGAGAACAGAGGCTTTAAATAATAAATAGATAAAGATAGCAATACAACATACGCTGCGCAACCTAAATAATTGAAAACCTGCTTGCAGCCCTACACACACAAAAAAAAAATACTGATGCAACACAGGGCAAGACAAGCAGTAAATCGGAACGATAATATATTAATAAAGATTAATACTATTAGAAGTTAAAATGTGACGATTTTGATATAAAAAAAACAACTAAACAATGTCTCCAACAGCTGCCTCGTACTCTTGTTCGTTATGTGTTGCTGCCTTCTTACCTTTCCATCTGTTTTTTTCACGTGTTTGTCAAACAAATACCAAGCCAGCGTGTAGGTAGACATGACTGGCGTCTGTTGAAAGGTGTCTTCAATAAGGGATTTCGACCTGCGCAAAAAACAAGGCTTGGCTCAAAATACGCGCTTGTGTTAACGTTAAGAGCCCTTGTAAGTACACAACAGCCCTCAAAACAGTCTGCTCTGATGTTTGGTAATTCTAATGAAACTTTTATTCAAGTTTGTGCCTCAACAAATATAAGCAATGTGTTTTCTATTTCTATATTATATTACAAACACCAAGTAATTCGATTTCATTTCTTTTTACAAATGGTACGTAAGAAAGTTTTCAGGTAGGGTAATTTTGATATATAATAAATACCTGATTTTCTGTAAAAAGATCTACGCCCATTGTCACCTAAACAACTATAAGTAAGTGCCTTTGGTTTGTTGCTCATTGGTCGCATTTGATCGCGCACATTCACCCGGTTTATCCAATCTGCAACGTAGTGCCCTCGAAAGTTCGTTGTCAGAAAAGGGAGTGCGTGTTTTCAGACCGTGAAAAGCGTTCTCTTTAGCAGGTTGACCAATAGGAGTTCCTCAGTACATCTACGAATAACGTCATGCAACACAAAATTCAAAGTTCTGCTATAGTTACTGACATATTAAGGTAATTCGGGAGTGGATTATTATTATGTTCAGGCTCCTGTAGCTTCGGCACTTGTTGTTTGGTGTCCTTATCGGATCGGTTACTGTCGCAATCTTATTGACTGAAAAGAAGGAATGCTGTACGCATACACTACCAACTAAACAAATGTAACGCCTTGCTGCAAGCGTTAAACCCGGTTTTATTCGCCCTAGGTAGATGTATACCTATTGCGGCTGATTTGAAGAGGCATGTTGCTGACGGTTGTGAGTCCCGCAGGCCGCACGAGGGTCACGACGAAGGTAGCCTTCAGGGAAGGTTCGTCGAAGCACGGAAATGCCATCTGGGCGCCGTCGGGTTCAAAGAACGTGGCCCACTGGCGATGCTCTTGAGTCATCACTTGGGCAAGATAAAAAAAAAAGAAAAAAAAAAGCTTGAGGTACTCCTAAGCACTTTTATGAGTTGTGAAAGCAAAAGCATGCAAGCCACTTGTCCGCTCCCTTTTTCGTCTGCTGTATACTTTTCGTCGCAGGTCAGCGCGCGTGCTCCCCTGCTGACCTTGGACGCTCCGTGTTAACGGCGTGCTGATGGACACGCAGCGCCATGGGGTGAGCGGTCGTGGAAACTGACGAGTGCAGCGGCCAATGGGACCGAAGCCCCGTCGACGCGCGTCAGCCAATGGAACCGAAGGCGATCGCGAAAACTAGGTGCCATTTTCGCGCTTCAAACTGAAGACGTCAGCTCGCTCCATGGGACCCCCAGGTAATGCTTTCGCATTGAAAAGAAGCTTGAATGTACGTCCTTGGTCGATGATCCGGTATCACACGCTAAGAAAGCCGGAGCGTTCGCTTTCCCGAAATTCACTCGGCAGAGCCAACCGCTGTAGTCTAAGGATGGAGGTCGGCGAAAGACGTAGCTAAAATATGTTTAGGCCTAAAACACAGTGCTTAGTCTGACACTGAGCATCGTCAAACAACATGCTCAAGTAGTGCAAATTCTGCGGGAAACTAGATGCTCCATATTTTTTAGAATATAGAGGCATCGGTTGACTGATTGCTCAAGAACACAAAACATGATTAAATTCTGGTTACCCATCTTTCTTCGTGGTTCGTTCTTTGACTCTCTTATCGGCGCATGTCGTAATCGATTGACTCTGCAGCGGTAATAATATGCTTGGAACCCGCCGTCCGCTGTGTTTCTGAAGCTTTCAGTTGCTATAGTTCTTTGGCGATGCAAACGTCCTGCCAGCGGGGGATAATCTCACACGACTTACCTCGAAAAAAGCCTCTCGTGTCGTTTCTGTACATCCCACGGAATTTGAGAGACAACACGCACGAAGGTGAGCCTTTCGCGATGGGCTTGTCCAGCGGCAGGCGAAGATAGTTATTCGCTCTGAGAAGCCCGCGTACCCGCGATTGGCACTTTTCCAGATGATATGTGGTGATCTCAAGAGATTCCGAGGCATGCAGAACGATCTCCTTCGCATCCTCGAGCACACCGAAAATGACGTCCACGCTGCCGCCATACCCACTGCTGTTGAAGTCTGAAAAGATCCAGGTACGTCTGGTTTTACTCTACGCTGCCGTTCGCATTAGTAGCAGCTTTATTGCTCCAAAGAAATGCATAGTTCGCGACTGAAAATGTTGTCATGTGGATTAACATAAATATTTGGGCCGCAAACAATGGCTTAAGAGTTGTCAAAAGCATCCATAGCCGGTTTGTCAATTATTAATCATCATAATAACAATATCTGAGAGATGACGCATAAAAATTAATATTTAAGCAATTCTAGCCTCTGGACTATCGAAAGTGCTTACTTATATGTTATTGGTTTTTTAGAGTGCAGCTCTTAGGCGTCCGTTTCCGGCTTGAGCGGCGTCGGCGTCGCCGTCGGCGTCGGCGTAACCGCGCGGTTCATGATGCGTAAATTTCCCCGCTAAATTTAGCGGAGAAAATCCCCGCTAAATTTAGCGGAAACTTTTCCCCCCTAGGTTTAGCGGGAAATCGACCAGGTCAAATTTAGCGGAAAGAATTCCCCGCTTAATCTATCGGGAAAATTTCCCCACTACATTTAGCGGGGAATTTTTCCCGCGACATCTTAGTGGAAACTTTTTTCCTCAATGGGACTCGAGCAGAAGAGGAGGAGGGGCATAGCCCCCTCTTTGTACCTTCCCCTCCTCCTCCTCAAGAGCTGCGCTCTAATTCGGCGTTACAGGGAGTTGTAAACGGCTTTCATTTTTTTTAATATAAATATTGGTATCTGCTCATAAGTAGTTACGTGGTTATTAAGACACGCCAGATTGAGTGATTGATGTATACGTAGTCATGGGATTTGGTTTTAGCAGACAAACTTATCGCGAGAACGTGGTAAATGAACACCTTGTTAATTGGTGACAGATGTTTAATACCTACGGTGTCCTTCAAATGTTTCAATATTTTATAAATGGAAAGAACATATCGCCAGTGTAACTTTAAGCACATTATACCAATTGATGAACTTGTAGATGTTATTGATTTTTAAACGGCTTCAGTGTGTTTTTTTTTTGCACTGTGCGGGACTATACAGGAGATTCCCACGGGTTCCTTCCTACTTAGCACATTTTATCACTGCCGCACAAAGAAATGTCTCTTTGTCCTCTATATAAAAACAAAAAACCTAAGGCGTCTACTTTTCCGCAAAGCATCTGGGAGGGTCAATCGCCTCTTATTACGGAGAGGCCACGCTAGCAACTGACACAAAAAAGTTTTGGCGTGTTATTAACCCAAAAGATAAAACCGACATCACCCTCGTCAACATTGCTGGTAATGCCATTCCCCCTAATCAATGTGCCATCGTTCTTAATAAAATAGTTTCACGCAATGTTTCTGTAACTACATACGTTCCATTACCTAATATAAACTCATATGATTACCTTGCAATGTTTCCTGTTATTATTGATCCCAGTGGTGTTGCAAGCGTAATTAGACAATTTCAACAATATTCTGACCCTGGTTGCGCTTTAATTGACCCAATTTTTTAAAAAAAGTACCAGTGCTTATTGTTCTATTATTCTAGCACAAGTTTTCCAACAGTCACTTGATCGTTGTTTTCTTTCTGCTGAGTGGAAGGTGGGAAAGTTTGCTCCACTCCACAAATCAGGTAACAAGAATTTACCACTTAATTATCAGCAAATATCGCTCACAAGCATCCATGTAAAAGTTTAGAGCACATTCTGTTTTCTAACGTGATCATCACTTGCCAACTGCATATTTTTAGACTTCTCGAAATCATTTGATAAGGTGTGTCATAAACGTTTACCTCTTAAATTAAGTCAACTTAATCTCTATCCCAAACTTCCAATATGGCTTAAATATTTTCTTGTTGACCGTTTTCACTTCGTCGTTTCAGCTAACAGCGTCACATCTCCCCCAAGTGGCGTCCACTCTGGTGTGCCTCAAGGCTCTCTGCTTAGAGCTCTTCTGTTTTCTTATCAGCATTAATGACCTCTCTACTTGTGTTTCTTCCCATATTAATTTGTTTGCAGATGACTGTGTAGGTTTCCGCGAAATATTATGTGATAACGATATAACCACTCCTCAACCTGATCTTAACGCCACCTCTGTATTGTGCAAAACACGGTGCATGGAACTAAACATTAGCAAATGTAAACTTTTGCGTGTCTCTAGAAGAAATAGTAACTTACCCGTTTACTTTCTCAATAATGTGCCTTTAGACGCCATATCTTCTTATAAATACCTTGGTGTTCACATTTTATCTAACCTTATTTGGAGCGTTCACACCTTGTACGTTATTAATAACGCTAACCGCATGTTGGGTTATCTTCAACATAACTTTGCAAAAGCACCTTAATCCCTAAAGCTCCGGGTATACAAGGTCCTAATTCGCTCTACACTCGAATATGCCGCTTCAGTTTAAAATTCCAGTCATGAAAACTTGACACACTCACTTAAAATGGTTCAAAATATTTCTGTTCGTTTCATATTGTCCAACTATATTAAAACTGCAAGCATCAGTACAATGAAATCTAACCTCGATCTGCCATGCCTAGAATCTCGTAGCAAAACCTTTTCTCTCTGCTTCGTTCACAAACTGTCTTTGCATCCTTTCTTGCTTGCCAAACATATTTACCCACCCCCTCCCCCAATACATCTAATCTCCACAGATAATGTTCATAAAGTTGAGATTCCATCGTGTAGAACTATTGATTTTTTTTCAGTTATTCTTTCCTCGTTCATCAGTGGAGTGCTATGGCCTTGCCAGCAACAATCGAGAATCACCAGCAGTTCAAGAACGTCATAGCTAATATTGTACAACTTGTGTCAATTTACTGTACTAATAATCACTGCAGTTTTTTACCTACACTAAATACATTGGTACCCACTTCCCTTCCTAATTCCTTTGGCCCTGAGGATATATCAAATAAAATAAAAAAAATAGAAAGGGTCGAAAAATAACGAAGCTGATGAAAAGAAAATTACACCCAAATAAAGAATTGGCGGACTTACAGTGAGCATGGTGAAACGTCGTGATACAACTCAATTTCTTTTTTAGGAAGAAAGCTATCTTGTGTTACGTCGTTCGCCGCGCACTCTGAAGGTTGCAGCGATTAAAAAGTAGACACTCCAGGCTACTTAGAGCAACACTTTGGAGGTAAGAAAGCCTACGTGCTCAATTTGCCCGCGTCACTAAAAGAGGTCACCACCGTGGGGACCCGATTGGACACGACTGCGGCGTCATCGTTCGTCTGGGAGTCGGGTTCTCTCTGATTGGACACCAGTTGCTGCCGAACGCCGACGCAGCGCTCGTGCATCATACTGTGCCCTGCGGTGGCCTCTTTTAGGGACGCGAAAAAATTCAGCACTTACGCTTTCTTATCCAGTACTCGTTTTCACCCCAAGAAAGAGAGGACGTTTTGCGCATTGATCATACGCCGCGCAAAGTAGTTCCTACAAGATTTGACTGTCGGGGGGGAAGAAGGAGGCTTGCGTTGCCCAAGGCTCGGGGCGGGAGTACGCGAACTGCTTCAACCGTCGTTTTGTGTGCATGGCGGTAAGTGCGTGGTGCTTGGCGAGTTACGGGGCCAACTGTGGCAAGATACTCTCTCGCACTCTCGCCCCCCGTCCCCCCTCCCGCTTCACCCCTGTGGGCAGCTGTAGGCCGCCGCGGCTCCGAAAAACTCGCGTCACGCTTCGCCATCGTTCCCGCTACATCCATGCAGAGCAGTATGTGTAGAGACTTTGCCCATTCGTTGGGAAGTATAAGAGACAAATGAGGAGGTGCCGTTGGCCGAAAGCGGGCTGGGCGTGTTCCAGGGCGTCTTCAGAAATCCGAATGTAGCCAACCAGAAGCCGAAAATAATACCCTGGTTGTGGTCGCGAGAAACAAACTTAGAAGTGCACCGGGGCAACTCTCGGTGACTGAAAATATGGTGCACGTGATGTTTCAATCACTGTCATCCAAAATCACAGTGGAAGTGTGCGACTAGCGGAACGACCGACATCCGTACGCCAAGCGCCGAGGGCCTGGAATCAGCCGTCCGCGCGGTCACACTCTGTACGTGCAAAACAGAGTTGAGCGGCACCATTCGTGTCTTACATCTTTCTGCATGATTATGATCGAAACATCACGTGCACCGTATTTTCAACCATGATGGGTTACTACACTTCACTCTTACGCGATTATTAAGACCATATACTACCTTGGACCAAAACAATTTCTCGCTCCCACCGAGTGGATTCTTTTGTGCTTCTGGTTGGCCAAGAGAGCATGTCAAGCCCACTTTCTGCGTCTGGTGCACGCCCTGGCTCTGCCCGCGCCTCCCATTGACCATGTACCCTCCTGCGATGCCCTCCCTTCATTCTCCTCCTCCTCCCCCTCCATCCCTCCCCCTCAACACTCCGGCAGCCGCCGTTGCGAAACACCCACGTGATCGCGCTTCGCGGACACGCTCCCTCGCCTCCCCCACTGACGCCGCCCAGGTTCCACACCTCCTAGAGAAAAAGGCCATAGCGCTCCGAGTGGTTACGTCACAATGTCGGAGAGAGGAAGGCCATGTCGCAACTACGTAAGAAAATTTCGGCTATCGACGTGAAAAAAATGTTTCTTGTCAAGCGGCGCGGTGGTGTTTGTGCGCGTTTATCTGACATTAATATACGTTTTAAAAGCGCAGTCTTGTACAATTTATTATATATATAATATAAACGTAATATACAACGCGTTACCAAGGTTGAAAGTACCACATTTATATTTATGAGTATCCCCGTAACCGCGGGACTACGTGCAGTCCTGCAGCTCCCCGTGCACACTTTTCCAAAGAAGCGGCTGCGATGCCACATCTTCCCTCATACGGGCTCCGATTCTGGTAAATTTGCGTTGTGTGTGAGCTGCTGACTCTCCGAAAAAGAACGCTGAGACATTTCAGAATGAAAGGAAACCGAAAAACAATATCCACTCATCGCCACAGGGAGCGCACACGAGCAAGAGATGGGTCGACAACGTTAAGCCAGTTAAGCCTTTCGTTGGTGCTGCTCTCGAGTGTGGTTGTTTCCCGTCGTTCTTCTGTCATCACCCCAGTCTCGGGTAGTTCTCTTGTGTTCCCTTGTTATACTACGGCATTTCCGTGGATTCGCGGAACAAGTCCTGCTATGGTTTGAGTGACATGTGCGACAACTAGCCAACGATGACTCTGGTCGATTATCGATAGACCTCTCTCTCGACAGAGAGATACTTCTTGAAGTTCGTCTTCTAATGCTTTCATCACGGATATTGTGGGACATATGAATACAATCGACAGGTGACAATTACTTTTTGGCTTTTTTGGTCATGTAGGAAGCGAGTAAAGACGCTGCAATCGTTTTTTTTCTTATTAAATCGCGTGATGTTTTGGAATTTCTTCTTGTCGTTATTCGTGTGCAGTTGCGTCGACATTTGTAAATATCCGTGGTAATCTAGTTTTCACTGGAAGGTCAAAAACAAGTGTGTGATTATTGAAAGTGCGTTGTTTGTGGTTATGTGTTTATTTATACTAATGTTGTTTTATTGCCTTTACCGCGTTTATACTACAATCTTAACTGTTGTAAGGTAATAGTATTATTATATACAATATAAGTTAAATTTTGTTCGAAGGCAGCTCGAGCCCATAGGGAGAAGTAAATTAGTTGACTAAGTAGTAAGTTTAGTATACCCCTCCCACACGGAAAAGTTAATATATTTAAATTCAGTGAGATGGGATTTAATCAGCTCGCGGTCTTGAGTGATTATACGAGCGCAGCAAGCTGGTTTGTTGACCCTATAATGTAATTCGATCGAAATTACATTGATTTTGCCATGCGGCCGAGTAAAAATGCAAGAATTCAGTGACTGCACGCGATAACGTCGCTTACATGATCGTAAGTGACATTCCTCTACCTGATATTTAACTGATCTCTTTCGCTGTGTCCAATCACTGCGTGTCTCGCCATTTCGTCGAAGCATTTCTGTACGAAATATGCATTCCTACAGCAATAATTGCGTGACTCAATGTTTTCGACTTAAAACAATCACAATTTTCTATAGGCGTCTTATAGGCGTCATTTCGTACCAATTATTTAGCGGTGTAATGTTTTACCCGTGTAATAAAATGTTTTGTAGCCCCGTTGCAATGTGCAGCTTTCAATTTAGCTAATAAGACACGCGTATGTGACGAAAAGCGCGTAACGATGCTCGATCCACGCGCGTTGCCTTCGCTTCGACGCGCGCCCCCAATGGCCCTTCTTTGCGACGTCATGAGAAGAGCCCCCAATGGCCTTCTTCTCTAGGAGGTGTTGCCAGGTTGGGACCTCGTGGTCGTCGTGTGCTCTCTGGGCCTCTTCACAACAGCTCGAGCAATTACTTTCGTCTCTTCCACAGCAGGCGCGGTCTCGGGGGCCCCAGTTCTGAAAGAGCCTTTCAGCCGAAAATAAAGAAGCGCGTATACGTGTCCTTATGCAACAGATGCGACATCTTGCATAATCGTTCCACCAAAGCACACATCACATCGCACAGTCTCCTTCATCAATTCCACTGAAAACAATGAACCCATCGCAAACATTGCACAGCACTCTGCAAATCTCCTTCCCCATGCCTTTCCAGAACGCAGCAGTTACCGCTGTCTATCGCACCACTCGCTGCTTTTTTTTTTTTTTATTCTTTAGTCAATTGTGAGTTTTGTCCTTCGTTCAGATGCTTCTATTGTTCGCTGCGAATTGCCTCGTATTTTGCAGGAAAGTGAACTCATGATCCTGTTAAGGAGTGTGTGTCGACCAATGTGGACTATTCTCACCTGCGTCCATTTCAATGGTGAGGTTGTAGTGCTCGGGCTTGACTCTTTTCGGCAGGCGTCGTTGTGAAGTACTGCTCGCTGTCGCCTTGGTGACGCCAGTTCCTGTTGCGAGCGAACGTAAAAAAAACAAATAAATTGTTTTCCTTTTATAGGTCAACTATGGTGCCTGGAACGCGTCTTGGGAAGTGGTCCGTCGATGTCCGCCTGATGACGTCCTAGAAGTGTCACGTGGTCGCCGGACGCGATCTAGCGGTATCGCAGCGCCGAAATAAGAATTTGGCAGACGCCTGTTTTCCTGCGGGACGCTTATTAGCTTGGCAGACCACAGAGGTTCTGGCAGCAGGAGTTGGGACATCCCAAATCCCCATTGAGAGCGACAGTCACGTTCGCTTGTGCTTGTCGCCAGGATCGCTACATCCAAAAGGATGACGCTCTGGCTTTTGTGACGTCATTTGTTGTAACTTCGGGACCAATGTCAATGCGTGGGCGGGATGGGACGCTAAACACACCATTCGGAGACTCGTTCCAAGCACCGTAGTTTAACCTCTGATCTTAAGTAACCGACCTGTTGTGTCCGGAACTGTTGTTGGTTTGATGGGCGCTTTCGATTTCAGTATTTCAGTCTTTGATTTGGTGAGCAGATTGGATACACGAATATCTGCGATGAAATCTCCGGGCTTTGTCGCGCTGGCATTTCTGGCATACTTCTCGGCTTCGCCGCTGCACAAATGGAGTCACCTTTGTATACCATAATGCATCATTTGTTGTCTTTTTGTTTTGCGGCAGCGCAATGAATACCTGTTTCGATAGCGTCGTATTAGTACATGCCATCTCATTCCACCTCAGTCGTCGCGGTGTGACTTCAGAGAAATATATAGCTGATATGTATCTATTCAAAATGTTGCGTGTGAAAAGTGCCTGCAGCGGCTCTTTATTGGAAAACCTTGTTGAAACAGGTAGCCGTCAGGTGGGAAATCATGTTACGTATAGGTATGATTTACAATATTAATATGCAGCAGTCATTTGCCGTGCTCTTTGCATCGTAAACAGCGACACGTGAGTGTGGCAAACAATGGCCACACAAACAGTGGCTCTACATGCAGAAGTAAAACGGCCTGATGAAATTCGTTGCTTTAGGGTAAAAAAAAAATTAATGCTGCTCATTTTGCTTTGATGCTCGTTTTGTAAAAGCTAAAACCTGGCGCTAGAAACGAATGCTGTGTTTTTCGTGTATTAGCATTACTAGGATCACCAAACTGTGAGATTGTGTGTGCAGAGGTCGAACAAGTTTGGTCTTTTATGAAATAACAACTGTATATGATTGCACCCTGGACTTGTGTATAACAGTAATTGAGTTCGAGTAAAGAGGGCATTTTGGTGGCAAAACGTCTTTGAGCACACGTTTTTCCGCCGACCCGCGGACTGCTGATTTCAGCCTTTGGCCTAGGTTACTTCGCATTCTCTACCTGCCTTGCCATGACTAGGCAAGGCAGGAAGTTATGACTCATAACTAAGGTTCCGTTTTTCAGAGTTTATATCTCACGGAAGTTCCGATTTCGGAGGGCGTTTATCGAAGTTTATTTATCGCCGAAAGTTCGGAGTTAATGAGAGTTTATTTTTGTTAAATTTTCTGAAGTTTGAAGACTAATTTACTGTGTCAGCTATTTTAAATAATAATGAAAAAAACAAATTTCGAGTACTATGACCCGCTTTCTAAAGGAACCTTCTTCACGAGCTAAAAGGCGAACCCCTTTGTTCGAGATTTGAAAGGAAACTGAAGCGGCATCCAGTTAGAACCACTAACACTATTCTCCCACGCAATTTATTTGTAGAACACCATCTTTTTTCTTTCTTTCTGCTTTTTGTGACTTAGAAGTTTGGAGTTTGTCCGATAAATCCAAATTACGCAAACATTACCGGCAAGTGTTTTTCGAATTTTTTAGGTTTTTTTCTGAAAACACGCAACCCTTAGTCATAATTCAGCCCGATTTGCACCCGTCCGTCGTGGCTGGATAGCCAAAGAGAGAGCAGAGTCTAAATTCGAGCATAAATTTACACCAATTTGATATCCCCGCCACATTTAACAGGAATTAAGCGTTCGCCCGTTAAACATAGCCGAAAAACCTGAACTAGCGTAGTTACTATAAACCAATTCACGTTGTCCGTTAAGTTTAACGGGAAGCGTTTTTCCACCAAAAGTCGAGTGAAAACGTTTCGTAATCACTTTTAACTTTGACCGATTCTTTTCACCTGTTGTTTCTGAAAACGTTTGATCGATGTGGAGGAAAGAAATTGGGGAGAATTGAGTGTGCCCTGGGGCTAGCGTGTAACCAGGTCTTTTCCTGTAAACGTGGGCGCATGACGATGATAGCAACGCATGCCTTGTGCACCCTGAACATTAGAGAAAAGGCCAATAAGCTACTGACAACTTAAAAAACGCGGGACAGGTGTTGAAAATTATCGTATATCGAAGAAGAGAAAAAGGAGATGTACGACGAAAAAGAAGGGACGATGACAGCTAGGGCGCTCCAAGAGCAAACGCAACCATCATGTAAATATTGTATATAAATCCTTTCTTGTTCCACTAACTCGACGCAGTTGTTCCCCTAATGTAACGCAAAAACATGTCCAGTTCCCACGATCCCGTTATCTTTAGCGGCCAGTGAAAGTGCGGAATTAGCAGAGAACAACCGCGAAGAACGAATGACGAAACGAAAAAAGGCGTGAACGTACCTGGCCACGCCCATCGTCTCTTAACCAGTGAGCGACTAGGAACAGTGTTCAATATAATGGACGAATCACTTAAGTGCACTTCTTTTGAGCGTGAGAACGACCGTTATATTTAAAGGCGAGTGCACACACATACCTGAACACGGCGGAGAATGGATCGACGTTTACTTTGTTTTTCTTACGGAGCGCGCACCATTGATAATTGGATGTAGCAAATATACTCACACTTTTTTCAGGCTAGTTCACACACATCTGCGTTTGAGTGTAGTCGACCGCGTTGCGCCGGCTTACGACCGCTCATGTCGAATGAACTGATTGGCAAACTGGCGCCTTCTCGATCAGGTATAGCCCTGTACACACTTCCAATCTGTGTAATGAAAAAGCCTTCCCATCTATGTAACGCAAATCTGCGTAAAGCAAAACCTTCAATCGAGAAGGTTTCGCATTATTCGCAAGATCAAAACGAAACGCTATTCATAAGACAATTGTCATATATAACATTGTCAGAAAGGTTTCAAGCCCGTGCAGAAAGAGTGATGCGTAGAATAATTAGAAAGAAAAAAAAATTACGCAAATCGGAAGTGCTTCAGGCCTGCAGTTTAGATGGCGACTGGGTGTTTAATTGCCATTAGAAGTTGCAAGCGGTTGCAGCAGAGTTGACCATAATCAAACGCAAAGGTGTGGACCAGATTTAACGTAAAAAGGCATCATGGCGTCTGAGGGGGCAGAAGCTCAATCGCTGCACAGTAAAAAAAATAAAAAAATAAGAAACTTAAAAAAAAAAACGTTTGGCTGCTTTTTTGTTACAAATTATATGTTTCAGTCTGCTTCTCTGTTTCCGTAATTTTTGTTAAAAATAACGTTTTCGATCCTTGTCTTTTGTGTAAAAGAAAACAATTTATGTAGCCCAGTGTTCTCGAAAAACAGTTTCGGTTCTTAGAAAAAACATAGTGGTTGTAAAAAAAAAAAAAAAGAAGCGGCTTTCTACTTTGAAAATTGTGAAAATCAGTTTCTGTTTCTAGAAATGACAAAGTTTTTGTACAAAAAGTAAGCCGATTTCTATTCTGAAGGTTTGTAAAAAAGAGTATCTTTTATTTCCAGGTTGCGAGAAAAGTTGTACGGCGCACCTTGTGGCTGGCATTTACTGCGCCTTCCAGCGCTCAATACAGAGGAAAGCGGGAAAATACGGTACAATGAGCTCACGCGTACAAACAGAACACACAAATATCAGCAACACAACAGCCAAACTATTCACGCGATATGCGACATTTGTCACATAAGCGCATTGAGGCTGACCAAACATAACTCCTACTTAATATTTCTTAGACATTTTCACGGTGAATAGTCTATCTCTCTTAAACCAGCGCCTCCAGAAACGCCGCTGTAGAATAATTAGCTAAATTCGTTAATTAACTTTTAGTATTAATTTAATGGATTATGTAAAAATGCAGTATTTATACTGATATTTATTACAGGCTATTGAAATTATAAGATTTTATTTAATATTGAATTAGCGCGACGATTAATCCCCCTTCTAACGCCCGCCGAGCCCAAGATACCCAGGGAAGAGACGGCATTCATGTTCGATGGGGTTGGTCAAAGTAGAAAACGCGCGCTGAGCTCCAGGCATTTCTCACAACCGCAGGGGTTGGACACGAGCCGCTACCCGAGTGTCCACCGAGGCATTGATTGTTACGAGCCGAAGGCGATTACTCACGGAGTTCTCGTGTCCATTCCATAACCCGCGCTCGACTGTCGTCAGATGGGTGATTTCGATCCCACAATTATGTCATCAAGCTTTGCGAAGGCAAGATTTAAATGTAGTCCTTTATCCTTGCAGTTTCACCACGATATAAAAGCTTATGAATCAGTGGCGGTCTGTGCAAGCATACCTGGGCCAGACTAGGGTCAGTACGCCTCAGCAAAGTCATGAGCATTCCAACCGATATCATTTTATGACCCTGTCCTTTAATCGATTAACCTAAAGATTAATAAATTAATGCTTCAATTACGATTAATCTTTTTTACCATCGGTTACATCTTGGCTAACGAAAGAAAAGTTAACTTTCAACGCTTTTACCACACAGACGTGTGGTAAAATCGTTGACACGCTGACCTAAAGTGAACTTAGGGGCGAAATTTGTAACTCGTATAAGTTTATAAGGTTATACGTGTCCCAGCCAATTCCACGCGGTACGAGTGTCCGTTTAGCGCAACAGAGACTAGTTCCAACAATCAAGAGAGTTCGCTATTGCAGGAGAATATAAACGAACCTCTTTGCTTCTACGGCTAAAGTAATGATTTGTGAGTGTGAATGTCTTTATAAGTTTTCTCAAGCCCACTCCATGGTTGATTTAAAAGCCGAAATTATACATTGTGCCGTGTTCAACAAAGGCAAATAATTTAGTTTTAACCTATTTTTAATTATTATGCACGAGAATAGACAAAAACAAAATAATCGATTAATTAATCGATTAAGAGAGGGCGATCAATCGAGTTTACATTTTTAATTGACACCCAGCACTAATTGCGAGCAAAGATTACTTTATAAATTAGATACGTTTAGCTATGACTCGTTCAGCGATTTAATGATCAGCCATTTGGCAGGAATGAAGAAAGCTTTTATTTTTTATTTTTACAGTATAATCTGACTTTGTTTACCCTATTTGTTCACCAAAAATGTTTGGGATGTGGGAATAACAAAAGCTGTGTTGGCTTATACATAACGGGAATGTTGTGGAGCCTTCATTTAAGGAAAAATGTCGTTTCGATAGCGCAATACAACTGTTTTTTTTACCAATAATGCAATTCTCAATTTAGACTGGGTATTTACTAAAAACTTGTGTTCTTGATAGATAGAACCAATAAGTGTGCATGTAGTTTATTCTAACAAAAAGGTTCCCTTATTTTTACTAAAATGTTTCGGATATTTCCTCTTATATTGTAAACATATTTTACAATGAAAAGAACCGAGATGTTTGAGTTTTGAACCCTACCCCAGATAGGGATCCAGATACTTCCTATCAGATATCTATGGGATATTGTTTAACTTAATGAATTGTGGTATAACACTCCCTGCCAGATAAAAAATGAAACTATTCTCACGAGAAATGCCGGCATTGAAGCGTACCTGTCGGTAATCGTGATTGTTACCTTTCCGGACGACCTCAACTTTCCAATTTCCCTTACAAAAAAGGCTGTGACTATCCGCTAAGAAGAGAGCAACATGTACAGCGATTTGTTAGTGTGAGACATATTAAAGCTTTGACACCTACTGCACACGTTTGCCTTTGGCGTCGGTGGTGTTTTGAATGAGAACCAGGACAAGCACCGCAACGGCGATGATCCCCGCCACCGTCCCAAGGAAAACTGCACGTTGCCAAGAGCAGAAAGGAGTTTCTCCCTTTTGATGGCCTTCCTGGGGAAAAAATTAAGTAAGTCAAATACCAGAAATTCGACTTGGCGAAAAACGGGTGAACAAATATCTGCATCCACGCTGCTTTGGTTTTTATGAGACCGTCATATTATTTTTATATTGACGACCATCGTGTGTGCGCTTGATTATTACATCAGTGTGTAATGCTTTACTCGTAGATGCTCCGCGTTTCTGTGCTATTTTAGTTTTTGTGAGCTCTTCGGGTGAACATTTTGATTACACCCGAATCTCTCGTGATCTGAAACGAAATATAGTTGTATCGTGTGGAATTTATTTTAGTCAGGTAGTATTGAGACATGTGTGTATTAACTGTTAAATCAGACGGAAAACTGCCCAAGTAGCAAATAAATAGTATTTGAACTACAGAATGATAGAAGTCTGTGATGTGATCACCGATAATGTTAGAGGCAAGCTGCAGTAACTACGACGACCCTTGAGGTTTCAAGGTGATTACAAACATGTTGGTTCAAGGAACCTCGATAATTTAGTGCGGTATAATGACCATAGTCGGTGAAATATTAAGAACGCAGTATAAAGCTCCGTCTCCAGGACGCACCTGCTGCCTTCCGCTGGACTTTGGCTGCGCGTGAGGCGAAGTGTTATAAAAAGGCAGAAAGTTCGCGCTCCAGGTAAAACGTCTACCGTCTTCTAAACCTGTCACCGATTAGAAGTTGCAAACATAAGCTTATATATGCGGATCCGTTTATGAGGAGGTTTGAAGAGTTTGTCATTATTATCTTTTGCAAATCCCTGATGTTTTAATGATACAAAAATACATTAACCCCGCAAAAAAAAAAAAAAAATGTCTCGCCTTTTCCTCAAATTGCGAAGGCTGGTATAGGAAGAACAAATGGAAAAGAGGATATTGTAGAAACCTCCAACCCCAATTGACACCTTTTTTCTAAGAAACCTAATTCTGTAGGTTCCCAGCTCATTGTGAGTCGCAGAAATACCAAGAGAGCAAGACAGGGCGGTGAGGGAAAGGGTCACAGATGTAACGAGTAAAACGATTGGACGCCTCCCTATATCCCCTAAGTATTCTCGATTGTCATTGTGGGGAACAACTTGAGACAATTATTCGGGACACTCCAACTTGAATTGGGTTTAACGGCCTTCCTGTTATAAAACCCATCGTTTAGGCCGTGCTACATGTTTTTGACTCTCAATAAAACATATTGTATACTTACTTACTAAAACACCACGAGAGTTCGACTCTTCCAATTTAGTTTTTTTTTTTTCCAAATGAAAAGAAACACACAGTTTGAAACGTTAAAGGAGGCTTTATCATGGCCCACGTTGTGTCAACTTCTTTCGAAAGTTTAAACCACCCTTAAATAATATTTGGCTCCAAGGTCTAATCGTCCCCCGTTATGGCTTACTACATCAGAGCGCAGCAGTTTTGCTACCGCTTGGAGCACAGCGATGGCTAAGTGCGTGCAAGATGCCGTGGAAGACATCGACTCAGTGTGATACGTCGTTTGGTCAAAGCTCAAAGGAGCTTCGAAATCCCTACTCGTACTTCTGGCATCTTTTGTGTTCTACCAACGTAGTAGATCTGTTCTCACCCTCTGCTGCGCGAAAAGTTATTTCCCGGCTGGTGTCCCTTGTGCACAAACATTCACTGTGCGCGTGGGGATTTAACTTTTGAAAACTTGAATAAGCACCCGTTGCGCTCACGAGGAAAAAAATTTGTAGTGGCTGAATTAGGGTGTGTGGATGTTTGTTTGGGTTAACGTAGACGCATTTATTCTAAATAAGTGCCACCAACGCTTGACAAAGTGCAGAAATAAATGAACTTTAGGCGGTAAAATTACATGTAATTACTAGTTCAAAGCTACACGTTCGCGTATCAGTGTAGGGGTAAAGTACATCTAAAAGGTACTTCAAGTAAAGTACAAAGTAAACGAGACGTGTTGTACTTTAAGTAAAGTATTAAGTGCTCTGGGATGCAACGTACTTGAAGTAAAATACTATAAATACAATGTACTTTCAAAGTAAAGTACAAGTATTTTAACGCAATCTTTAATGATGCCCTTTCATTTCCCTTTACAGTGACTTTTCAACTGGTATGCATTGCCCTGGGCCCAGGGGTAATCAGCGGTCCATGGCCTATTTTCAGAAACAGCAGCGAATATTTGATAAAGTCGAGTGGCCACAGAGTAGTTATTTTCAGTAATAGAGCCAAATTCAGAAGTCCCTTTTCGGAATTTGGTGCCCCTTGCACTGGATTGTTGCACTTAAGGGGGCTAAATATACTACGAGAGAGCGTGGCGTCAACCCCGTAGCTTCCGGAAGCAATCCTCTCATAAAGGAGTGTGCAAGCGCGCTGGTGATGATTAATCATAATGTGACACCTGAGATTGGGGTGCCAAAAAATTAAGGAACATTCAAATAGAAGGAAAAGACAAAAGAGAATGTCTCAAAACATTGTGACTTCTTCTGTTGTCTTTTACTTCGACTTGAAAATTTAATTGTTCCGCACCACAGTCTCAGTCGTTATGTTATGATTAATTTCGCTATCCTAATAGTTTACACCTCCTCGCTTGCGCTGACCGACCGAGAAGTGGCGAGAGTTCAAAAAGCTACGGGAAAGCCGCTACCAGAACAAATGGAGCGATGCATCGTCTGTTCGCGTTTTCGGCAAGCGTAGAATATCCCTCCCAGTCTTTCTTTGGAGTCGACAAAGCATCATTTCATGATAAAAATTTAACAAAACCGAATTCGGGGAATGTACTTTGAAGTCTGGAATTGTACTTTTCTCGGGAAAAACACCCCCCCCCCCCCAAAAAAAAAAAAAGAAAAAAAAAGAAAAGAAAAAAAAAAAAAACGTTAAGTGAAGTTTAGGTACATACTCAGAGAATGTACTTCAAGAAAAGTACAAGTTTCTTAAACCTACTTCAAGTAGTACTTTAAGTGTAATCTACTTAAAGTAACTCCAAACACTGCCGCGATTAGAGCTGTCAGATAATTTTCATTTTTCAAAACAGTAAACACGACCGAATGATAAAATGCGTGAGATTTCATCTCCCTACCCAAGCGCATCTGTATGAAGATATCCTAGCTAGAACTCCATGTTTGCACTGAATCATATTATACCGTGCTAAAGGAACACGGTCGAAAATAAAGAAAAAAGTGTAGACCCAACTTGAGATGGCGTAGAATAAGCGAGATTTAGATCGCTCAGAGTAATAATCTTTACATTTGGCTCATTGAACGGGATCCCTGTGTACAATGTGGATCCATTTAAGTATAATTCAGAATGAGCGATATAACTAGGCGAGAGTGGAACCTTACCAGCTTGAGAACCAAGAAAAAGTCCACCTTGGAGATGTCCCAACAGCCAGAAGACAATCCCGTGTTCCTCCACAAAAGCAAAATTATAAATCGAAGAGCTCGTCCAAAGATGTTTAAATTGAATGTTGTGCTACACAATGTGCAACTTTGGTTAGAGAAAGCTGGAACAGCTCCCAGTCAGGCAGCCGTGACTGACGAAAGTGCATCAATGGATATGCAGCTCCTTGGTACACAACTGTTATAACACGATAAAATGATGCATTTGCCTGGAGCCGCGAGAGGAGAAACAAAAGGACAAGACGTTAAGAATTCATTGTTTGGGGTTAAGTGGATCGCATTATGTAACACAAAAGGACATCGTGCATTTCCAAAGAATGCGTCAGGATCCTCGAGCACACGCTTTATTAAAACATATTTCATCGACACGCTCGTAAAGCACCGTCACTGGTTGAAATAAAAACAGACGAGCGCATTAAAATACTTAACAGTAGCATGTTTTTTAACCGTAATGTTTTCCCCCAAGTTATTGTGGCTAAACATTGATGTTGACTGTTTACCTCTGTGGCGTGTTGGAATCAAGACTGATGCAGCTGATTACATCTATTCGCTCTACTGACGACGATCGCCTGGTTGGTGCAATGGGCCTTTCAGGAAAGTTGCGCGCGCCCTCAAGCGGCGTGCGTGAGGCATTATGGGAACAGCGAGGGTCACTGCTCTGTCGTCTGCTGCTACCGCCGTACCGCCTGCGTGCACTACGTTGCCGACGTTCACGTCGGGTTCATGTGTACGACAGACGGCAATCTTTGTATCGCCCTGTGCTGCGCTGCGTTGCCCTGATAAGCTGAGAAGCCCTCAGTCACACCGCGTCTGTCCACTGTCCATCACTCCGATGGACAGTGGACACGTCTGTCCACTCTCCAGCACGTCTGTCCACTGTCCATCGTACGTCTGTCCATCGTTCCCTATGGGTCACCACGCATTTTTGAATGGTCCATGGCGCGTGGGCCACACGCCAAAAGAGCGAGATATTACTCACGCAACAACGTGTTTTTTTTCCACGGGAATTAGTTGAGCTAATTGACCTATTGCTAAATTACCCAAGCATCAAGGAGGATGCAGGCGTTGGTGTTTCACGCGCCGAGCGTGCTGGCCTCAGCAAATAACATATCCAAAGCAAATGCCTAAAACAAATTGTTTTTTGCACGCTCGTTCGTCAACGCTTTATTTCGGTTATTTACTTCGAATCTTTTATTAGGGGAAGGCGTGCGCGTGTGGCGCGTGGAACTCCAATTCCTGCATTCACCTTCATGATTCGTAATTTAGGAATAGGTCGATAGGTCCATCGCGACATTTTATTTTCCTTCGCAAATAAATAGAAGGACATAAAAAAAGGAAAGACGTTTGCAATTCTATGCAATACCGAATTAGAGCGCAGCTCTTGAGGAGGAGGAGGGAGGGTACGGAGGAAAGGGCATGCCCCTCCTCCCCCTACGTACCCTCCCCCCTCCTCTCCTGCTCCCCTCCCCTTAAGGGGAAAATTTTCGCTAACTTTTCCCGCTAAATTTAGCGAATATTTCCCCGCTAAATTTAGCGGGGAGACTTAACTCACTAAACATAGCTGGAAAATTTTTGTTACATTTAGCGTAAAAATTTCCCGCTAAATTTAGCGGAAACATTTATTCGCTATATTTAACGAAAATTTCCCCGCTAAATTTAGCGGAAATTTTTCCGCTAAAATCAGCGGAACAATTTCCCCGCTAAATTTATCGGGACGATTTCTCCACTATATTAAGAGGAAAATTTTCCCCGCTAAATTTAGCGGAAAAGATTTCCAGTTAAATTTAGCAAAAAAGTTTTCCTGCTAACTTTAGCGGGGAAACATCCCATAATGCCATGCGCGCTTACGCCGACGCCGACGCCGCTCAACCTGGAAACGGGTCCCTAAGAGCTGCGCTCTAAAAACAGCATAGCTTGTCCCAACATTGTTTGAAGCACGTTCGAAGACCGTTAGCTCGCCTGGATGCATGGATGGATTAAGAATCGTGCTGCAGCTCGGGCAGTCCTATATAGCGTGCGCAACATAGCATGCAAAAGCTCGACTAGTCTATTCTTGGCTTAGCTAAAGGGCATGACACCCTCACTGTTCCCATAATGCCCCGGAGTTCTCAGCGATGGCGCTGGCGTTTCCAGAAAGTTTCATCGGCAGAGCGTTCCACCGGTTGTAGACCAACGCGCGATTCGACGTTCAGGCCGTTGCAGAGGCGTTGCTTTCGGCATGGCTCATACGCAGACGCTATACGCCAAGCGAGTATGATTTATACGCACGCGCAATACCCCCTCGCCACCCCCCCCCCCCCCCCCCCTCCAGTGTGGGAATACGCCGACTTAAAACAGCGTGTTGGCGTTTAGAGGGCGCCAGTGGCGCTCAATTTAATTTAGGTAGAAGCAATTAACTTATCCCGTCGTGAAGCGAAGGGTGCGCAATTAGCAGAAAAACCTGCACACCCTTCTTTCGATTGTCACCCAGCAGACTGAGACCGGCGGACAAAATATGAAGTTATCCGGCTGATGAACTCGCTTCAATTAGGCTTTCCGAAAAACTTTCCTTCTTTTTTTTCTTTTTTTCTGGGGGGGAAAAGGGGGGGGGGTAGGCAAAGACCGGTAAATGAATCATTGCATTGAGGATGTAAACACGCTTATTTGGAGACGGAGAAAAAGCGTATCCTCACTGGTCACCACAGCTGCATGTACTGACAAAAAAGCGGCTGTCGCGTTCGTTTGGCACAATCACGAATGTTGGCAGTCAAGAAACATTATCTTAAGCTGGTGCTAACGACTCAATGCGTATACTCGATACTCGGTGCAGGCCATGACGTGGACCTCTTCATGTCATGCATGGGCGCGGGCCGCGCGCGGAGCAGGCCTGGGAATCTTAGAGTAATGATACAGTTTCCGATTCAGCAGTTTGCCCTTTGACTGCTAAACTTACACCTCAGTTATAAATCTTGAGCACACAAGTCGCCCGTAGCAAACTGGTGTTGTGGAGCAGCTTTTCGAATAAACAGAGCTGCACACGAATTGGGGAAGCCGTTCTTTGAGCTCTTTTTGCCAAAATACCTGGAAATGCTGGGGTTGTTAAAAATACCGACTTCACTTGGTTTAAATACTGGAAATAGGGGATATTTAAAATATTAAAAAGCTCCAAATGACGAAGTTGACGACCAGTATAGTTCCGCTGCATGAGAACTGGTAAATCGTGTTTTGCTTTTGGGGTTGTTTTACATTTCGAAGTGTCCACTATAGAATTGGTCTAAGCTTCGCATCATCGTTATGATTGCTGGTTGGAAGAATATGTTTCCTTGGAGCTTGTTTGCAAATAAAATATTTTAAGTGCTCCCACTCTGGTTTTGAATAAAGAAATATTCACCAAACAAAAGTTCTGTACTCAACTCCAGTACGAATTAATATTTACAGACACTGTTTTTCTCTCTTATTTTTATGCTGCATCTGTATGTATTGACAGCTGCGTTTGTAGTTCACAATGCTCCATCAAGAATTGGCCGCGTATTTGTATAGCACATTTTTGCAATTTAAGATCTAAGTGTCACCTGTAATCGAGATTTTTTGTGTTAATATTTGTGGTTTATCTTTACCATACCTTCTATATACTGGCGTGTCATGAAAGCTCATTTAGATTGCGACTTCAACTGCCGGATATCTCACCTCAATCTGCAAGTGATTTTAGTGTAACCATGTTTATCAGTAAATCAAAATGGAACTCTTATCTATATTATATATGAATATGCAAAGGTTGCTTGACACGCCTAGCCTTAAAGGGATGCTGAAGAGGTCCTTGAATTGGAACAAACAGTACAAGTTGTAATGTAGATAACGTATAAAAAATACGTGTCGTAAGTTTTCGTTCGGTATTATTAGCAGGAGTGTCGTAATAGCCAATTAAACTTTCGACGTAAACCTGCCCGTTGCGATGCGCCGAGGGGGGGAAAGCGCTAGAGCGGAGAGAAGAACTAGCATAAGTGACGTCATCAGCGGGGTCAAATGGCCCTTGCTCGCCTTCTAAACTGGCTCGGGGATGACGTCAATGACGTCATGACGCTCTCGACAGATAGCAGCCGGCAGAGAAGATCGCCGGATAAGCGGCGGCAATCGTTGCACGTATTTTTTTTAAAGATAAAGCTGTTTGTGCGATAACTGAATTCACAGGATAAAAGGCAACAGAAGTTCGCTCCTAACTCAGATTTCTTGAAAAAATACTTCAGCTTCCCCTTAATAGTAATAATAATATCTTGACCTTCAGTACCCAAAAACAACAGCATCGATCTGCTCTCTGGCGCACTCTTTAATTCTAAAAAAAAAGACAACACCTGTTACTATAACATGTTCACAAAAGAAAATAAACGTTATGAGTAAATTACAAGGTTATTCAATTGGTGGCGGTGTAAATAAATAAATGTAAAGACATCGAGGTGAGGAAAAGCGGTACTGTTATATGATGTCTGAATCCGTGTAAGTAGTAAAGTACGATATGGGAAACGAACGTCAAAGCATACAAGATATCTGGTATGACGGAAGTTGAAGGGGTCATGAAACATTATCGGGTTGGAATGTTTATGACTTTACAGAGGCGTACTCGTCCTGCTCTGTTCCAAGTATACTCGCACGGAACGCTACTTATTCAGAAGATTCTTTTTCACTGTGTAATAGCGAGGATAAAAAGGGACTATTAAAAAAAATGATAAACAACGGAGAACCGCTCACGCTCAATCATCTCCTGGGGCCATGACCATAAGCATCGCAAGGAGTCAAGTCGACCAGCTGATTGATTCGTTTTCTCCAAGCAACCAAACTTGTTAAAACACTGTAGGACACGCTCCAAAAGTAACTGATAGCCATCCTCAAAGTTTTCTTTCTTTGTCTTTTTCGCCTCTTTCTTCCTTTCCCATGTATGAAGCAGCAATCTTGCAAATCCCCGCGGTAGAACCTGTTCTTCATCTTTCCAATAAGCATGTTTTCTCTCTAAGGCGAGTTTATTCGGTTATTAACGGTAGGGAGGAATTTCGATTAGTGTGTAGCGAAAGAAAAAAATCGTTTTATGGCCCCTTTAACATGAAAATTTACTGCAGTTCACAGGAGGCAGGCGCCCGAGCACGAGATAGCTCGTGCCGTCTCGTGCTCTGCTCGCTTAGATCTCCAGCGGGGTTGTGGCGCGTTTAGAAAGACTACAGTTCCCACAATGCAAGCCGACAGCAGTGGCGTAGACAAACTAGCTGTTGAGATCGGTACATTACCTTACAATAAGCATTTCAGTACTTTTAGAGCGCAGCTCTAAGGCGCCCGTTTCCGGCTTGAGTGACGTCGGCGTCGGCGTAACCGCGCGTAACTCTCGTAACCCTCGTGAGGGTTACAAAGCTTACGAGGCTTACTCTCACGAGGGTTACCCTCACGAGGATCACGAGGGTTACGCTCGTAACCCTCGTGAGAGTAACCCTGGTAACCCTCGTAACCCTCACGAGGGTTACGAGGGTTAGTTACCCTCAAAAGGGTTACCCTCTCGAGGGTCACGTTGGTTACTCTCACGAGGGTTACGAGGGTTACCCTCATGAGGGTTAACCTCACGAGGGTCACGATGGTTACCTTCACGTGGGACATGAAGGTTACCCTCACAAGGGTTACCCTCACGAGGGTTACCCTGACGAGGGTCATGAGGGCTACCCCTTGAGGTCACGTGACCCCCCTCAGGTCACGTGATCCCCCTCAGGTCACGTGACCCCCTGAGGTGACGTGACTCCCCTGATGTCACGTGACCCCTCCCCTGAGGTCACGTGCCCTCAAGGAGTCACCTATCTCTCAGTACCCTTCCAACCTATCCCTCAGTACCCTTTCATCCTCCTCCTCAAGAGCTGCGCTCTAATCCGGCGTTACAGGGAGTTGCAAACGGCTTTAATTTTTTTATGCTTTTGAAGTTTCCGTTTTCCATTTCTCCCTATCGCTTTGACGAAAGAAACAAATTAGGCTTCCAAAGTATAAAGCTACCCATTTTAAACGGCGAAAGGCATACTTCAAACGGAGCAATTCCTGGGGAGTTTCAGGGTTACTCACAAGATGTCGAAACGGTCCACTCAATAACTGCAACTTGGAACATGTTTGAGGAAGCAGCTACCAATCTGGGACGCGATATTTTCAGGTGACCTCTTGTGGTGGTTATAATAATAACGGCAGATCGGATTTGACATCGCTGCAATATGCCACTTTAAAAAGCTATTGCTTTCGGTAAATATTACTAGTGCGTAATTAGGTGCATGAATGTGCGAGAGATTTTTAAGAAAATCAGCTATTACTCCGTGTTAATGCAGACCGGAGTTGCAGTAGTTGCAACTTCTAGACGGCAGAGAAAGTTACACCATTTCAAGGTTTAGAACCCTATAGACCCCTTCAAAAAATACGCCCTCTTACGGTCGATTTAAAAATACTGCAAAGTGGCGTGCTCAAGAAACACCATAAAAAGGACAAGCCTATCAATTCTATACAGTCTCTTAGAAGTGAGTATTACATCAGCTATAGACTTGCCAGCCTGTTGGTGTTTTTATTGCGCATGCCCCTGTGCAGTATTTTCAGATCGATACTGAGGGGGTGTACTTTTTAATGGGTCTAAAGGTTCCCAAACTAATTTCAATAGGCAAAATACCCTAGCCTATTTAGAGATAGCAGCTGGAGACATTGATTTTAAAGCAGTATAGAGGAAGATGAGGCGCAATATGTTCGTACAAATCTTATTTCCCGCAGCAATTGCACACAGACATTCGATCCATTCGACATCCAAGACAGTCAGGCACTCCTCACAATAAAAAACGCTAATTTTCAAAACAAACAAACAAAAAAGCTCCATTCTTTTTCAAATAATATACCTTCTAATATAAGTATATATGTTCAGTTCTGGGTATTATTAAAGAAACCAAAAGTGATTCGCTTACAAGTGGCTTGCTTTCCATTTTCTTCCGTTCAACTTCTACTTCCCCAGATGGTTTTTTGTCGTCTTTCTCCTTTAAATCGCCCCCGAGGTCCCCAAGCCTCCTTCCGAGACCATGCACTACACTTCATTTTCCGCTTTCTGTGCGAGCAAAGCCGAAGTTACCAGCACGTGCATGTTGCCCTAAACTGCAGGTCCGAGCGTGCTTGGAATGCTGAAAGCCCGAAACTCAATGTTTTAGCTTCTATTACGCTCTTAATCCGATATTTCGTTGTTCCATGTCTGCGTGATGAGATTATAAGCTTGTACAGCTTCAGGCCTGGGCCATTTTCAGCGTTCGCGCGTATGGCGCGTGAATTGCTCGCTTTCCGAAGCAAATAATATGCGCGTGTTGGACTGCGGAGATCAAACGTATACTGTGGATTTGTAAGCGTCGAAATGGTGTATACTATGTATTTCAGAATGTCATGTAAATCTTTAGTGCTCGACTTCTGCTCGTGCCATACAGCTCATAACAATAAAATGGTGAACAAAATCACGACAATCAAAACACCCTATATCAAAGCTAGCAGTGAGGGGGATTAAACCGCTATTTTTTGTACCTTTTTCCTCATAGATGGCGCAGAATTTTTCCGGAACAAACGAGTTGCATGCTCGCAGCTGTGCATCCAGGTCGGGCGCTGGGGGGGGGGGGGGGGGGGGGGGGGGGGGGGGGCTTGGGCCACGGGCTGTTTGGCACCGGTCTTGAGCTAGATCTTCTTCGCTTTGCGTCCGCCGCTGCCGGAAGTGGTCAAGGGGCGGCGCAAGATACGAGCCAGTACATACGTAGATTATAGTGGCTTACATAACGTAGAATAAGCTCTGATTTCCTATTAGATTCGAAGTTCCAACCACGTTCGAAATTATCTAAAGCACAGAATACGCCGTTGCGGCCGTTTGAACCACCACAATTGACACGCAAAAGTTATTTTGCAAAAAAAAAAAAAACGCTTATTTTTAGAGTGTATTTTAAAGCTAGAAAAAAAAAATAAAGCGGCAGGTTTGCACTACCTTTGTTCTATACCGGCCTGCTCTTCGTCTGACTACCGGTTTGCAAACCCGCTCCCCGGAGGTCATAGATATAATACATACTAACTCTAGAGGAAAAGGTCCGCCATTTTCCCATGCATTCTGGCCGCCGCAAGCGGCGGAGCATGCAGGCAGACTCTCGGGGTCCCACATGGTTACCAACTGTATTCGATTTCACAAATATATCATCAGAGCAATGTCATGAACTTCAACAATCCACGAACTTACCGGTGGAAAGATATTCGCGCTCCTTTCGAAGCTTTCTTTTTGCATAGCACGCAGATGTGCGGCCTCTCGTCAACACTAAACTAAACCTGATCACCGTCTTCGGTTATCTGGTTTAGTTTCGTATTTCCGGGCGCGGGTGGCCGCGCCCGGAAATACGAAACCGCGCAACTACCCGATTTTCGAGATTTCGACAGAAGGTAAGTTAATGCAGCGTAATGAGTATGCTGCTTTTTATAAACCTTAGAATAGCTCAGAATTCAGTTTGCAACGTTAAATTATCACTGTTTATATTGCTGAGAGTTTTCAGTCTTCGCGATTACCATTGCGACTGTCGTCCTTCAGCTGGCCACATTGGTTTCTTTCTCTCGTGTTCTGTCGCTCTCTTTCGCGATCTTTCACTCGGGACCCAGGATGTCGGCGCGCGGGATTTTCCACTCCTCCTCACCCACCTTTACCCCCCTGCCGGAAGTATGAAGTAAAGCCCATCTATCTTGGAAAAAGTGGCGCCATTCATTGTTATGGAAATGCTCGAGACACGTACCGCGCGCCACTTCTGCGAAGAACATGGCTTCTGAAATCTAGCTCGGTGCTGCGCTGTTCCGCCGTGATCTTCTCAAGGGCTGTACGTCGTACGTGCCTCGTGCATCGACGCACCTTGGTCAACTTTTAAAAGATGAAGGGGCTTTAGTGTAAAGTAAAACGCCGCGATGTGCTTCCGTTTGTCTTGCAAGTGCATGGCGTGAAATGTGCCGGTGCACGAGGCCCGTGCCTCGATCGGTCCTTGAATGCAAATGGCGCCGAAGCATTGAAATGAGCGGCCCTTGGAAGCGAATGGCGGTGGAGCACCCGCTTGTTACACTTGTCTTGTGTGTTTCCACAACAATGGTTGGCGGTACTTGTAAGAAAACATCAAGGGGCTTTAGTGTGAAGAACGCAAAAACGCCAAGAGAGAGACTTTCGCGAGCAGGATAACCACGACAAGTAATCATTTTAAGAAAATATACGAACAATAATACCGTTTCAGTTCAAATTTAGAAATTAACATACTTTGTTCGCTAAAAAAAAGTATTATAAGGCAGACGAATGTTTGTTTTATTTTGTCGTCTGCTATCCGTTCGCGTATCTCTGCTGGGCGCGGACGACGCGTAGGGAGGACCAAAAAATGTTATGCAAATAGTCAAGTACAAGGTGCCCCTCTAGGGGCACTATTACGGCAAACCAAGAAAATGTTTTTTTCTTTTATTTTTTTATTGCGGAAATAAATATTGCATTGCCAAACGCTGATTCTCCACCCAAATGTAGCGCTAGAGGTTCTAACCATATGCCAAAGTTTCAGCACTAACCCTTATCTTATTAAAAAGTTATGTGATTTTTTTTCTAATGGGAAAATGACTGCAGACCGAGCTCTCAATTACATGGAGCTCCACGGCGCCAGTTACCGAAGACGGGCGAAAATGGGCCCCATGTTCCCATTGAAACTTTCAGAAAATCACTTACAACTTTTGCATAAGATATCGATAAGTGCTGAAACACTGGCATTTGGTTGGGACCTCTAGCGCATTGTTAGGTCGCAGAATGAGCCTTCGGCGGTGGATTGTTTATTTTTGCAACTAAAAACAAAACAAAAAAGGTACAACAGTTGTTTGGCAGCACTGAAAAATATTTTTTTTAAGAACAATTAAATTATTAGCGATCTGTCTATCTAAGCATGATTGCTAAATTGCTTGCATACGCAGTGCCTGGCGAGGAACACTTTCACTACGATGGCGCTTCCTAGCGATCTTGGCCCGGCTGGTTTCAGATCGACCCTTTCGAAACTTCGAAAGTTGGAAAAGACCGAAATGGCGATTGCTATGACACCAAGGTCTGATCAGCCAATCGCCTTGCGAGGGTTTGGTTGTCTTTATATTAGTATGTGTTTGTGTCCTGCCATCAGTCAGGGAAGGCCATGGCGCGACTCTCCCAGGATCCAACTTCAAGATGTTTTTGTGGCACTCTTTTAGGGTTTCCATCCCTGACATCATGCCAAGGATTTGCCTCGCCGTGGCGTCACGAGTTCTGACCCTGGCTACTAACCATCCAATGCGACAAATAAAATAATGTGCTTAAAAGGCATAGTAGAAGCTAGGCGCCATTCCCTTTTGAAACCAGCACCGTTGACATTCTCACAATGCTTTTATTCCCGTGATTTCGCCAAGCGTGTGAAGGCGAACACAGCGACGTTTTTGGTCGCGAACTTATTCCAACATTTACCGAATCATTGCTTTGCTTGCAATATTTGTACCTAAGCACGCGCAGGTTTGTAGCTTCTGAAAACGTGCATAGCGCGCGTGATACCCACTCAACTCGCGGACTACTTTCTGTGGCATTTCAGAAGCTAAGAGTGTGCGTGCACAGCTTTGATGGACGCTGAAGATGCGCAAGTGCACGCGCGCCCACAGCTTTGACTGCCTAACTACAAAAAGTTGTCCATAAGTATAGACGCTTTACACACGCGCCAAATTACGGCCGCCATGGCTGACCTTCTCTTGTCTTACCGAGATGCCGAGCAACTGAAACGGTAGTTGGCGATCCTCTACAAAGGCAGATGCTTTAGAAAAGGACACAGTTGAGTCTAATGTGGCAATAACCTGGCCTGCTATGGTAATGATGAAGTGAAATAAACGAAATACGTGGAAACAAAAACTGAAGGTCAGTTATGGCGGCGTCCATGCACAGCTGCTGCAAAGCGTCTATAACACGCAAAATGGCATCGGGTAGAAGCCGTTCAATGAAATGGTAAGTAAGGAGAGAGAGATATACAAATATAAGCAAAAATAAATGTGTTTTGGAGAAACTTCCATCTTGACATTGTCTATATTTGTTTCCAACGTCCAACGTCCACTTTGGCTACCAAATTAAGAAGAAACATTATAATATAATATCTGCTCCTAGAACAAAGACGCTGTCTTACCAGGATTTCTTACAGTGAGAAAGAGGAGGGCGTATAAACCAACACCAGTTACAATAACAAGCATCCGCTGTGGTTACCCTGCCGGAGGCCAGCGTGGGGCACAGACTCGACACCAGAGCAGCGTGCCGCTGGGACTCCTCACAAGTTGAAGACATCCGAACGCTAACGCTGCCCTCGTGTCATTGTTCTGCCCTCAAGGGCTGGCCTGCGCTAGGTAACAGCAGTACGACCTTGATATTTCTTAGGTCTTGTATAATCCTTGTTATTTCTAATGCACGGCTTATTTTTTGCTTATTTTTTTACGGTTTGTCAAGTTTGGTTTTTCCAACCTCGCCGTGAATCATCAATGTTTTGTTCGAGTAAAAATTCCTCTATGCTAATGATTTTGTTTTCTCTTTTAGTGTGATGCCACTTTATACAGCGTTCTCAGATCTATCACCTGGCAAGCTCCACAGAAGAGCGTCGTTCGAAAACGGCTCTTCCCTGTCGCCTGCACACGCGCAAGTACAAGAGGATAACGATCCTAGCAAAACCGCTCGCACGGCAACGGAAAAGCATCATTTTCAAACGACGCCCTTGTTTGTGCATCCAATGCGGCCATGCACGAGGCCCGTGCACCGTGCAGCCCTTGGAAGCAAATATCGGCAACACTGCAATGAGCGGCATTTGAAAGTAAATGACAGTGGAGTACTCGCTCGGGGCAACTGTCTTGCACGATTGAGCACCATTGGTTTGCAGTACTGGTAAGGAACGCCGGGCGTAAAGTTTGTGAACTTTACGCTTGTCGACTTCTGTGTTAGCAATAGAGTGACGTAAATCTGCATAACTATTTTACAGCAGTTGTATCTTTTTAACTCTACACTAAGGCGGAAGACGTGCTGACCTCGCTCAAACTGACAATTCCCAGATGGAGTGGTACACGGTGGTACAACCTGTACCGGGAGCAGTATGACGTGGCCGCGTTAACTAAAGCCTGGGAAAAGTTGCGCCATTCATTGATGTGGAAATGCTCGAGGCACGTGCCGCGCGCCACATCTGGGAAGAACATGGCGTCTGAAATCTAGTTCGGTGCGGCGCTGTGTCGCCATGATCTTCCCAAGGGCTGCGCGTGGCACGCGCCTCTTGCATCGACGCACCTTGCGCTACTTTTAGAACTTGAAGGGGCTTTA
>NW_024609880.1:29760004-29847039 GCF_016920785.2 Ixodes scapularis | reverse complement strand
GATACGCGGTGAATGTAGGGTATTACAGCCGGGCGTTGTCCTTTGTTCTTGGCTTTTTCTCTCTGTCTGTGGATGTTGATCATTCTTTCTACTACATCGTACAAGGTGGTACTTGGATAACCAGAGGTCTTGAGCCAGTTTATCTGTGTCTCGAAGCTCTGTCTTGCCGTGTGGTCACATGACTTTTTTAGGGCGGCGCTAAGAGAGTTTTTGATTATAGCCATTTTAATGAGTTTCGAATGGGAGGACTCATATTGGAGTATATGTTTTCTTGAGCGTGGCATGTATATCCAGCAAGTGTGGTTTGTTGGAATATCATCTGTAGATCAAGAAATTGAAGGCTATTGCCTGTCGGTAGCTCGTGTGTAAAGGTGAGTCCTTGTCGTTTTCAGTGAAGATTGAACGTATGTTGTTGATTTGTTGCTCGTTATTTACATCAGGTCTGTTTTTTAGTAGCACGAGATAATCGTCCACATATCTGTATATTCTTGACACCTGGGTGTCTGGTATCCGCTGGGCGATGGCCCGATCGCATTTGGATAAGAAGATGTCGCATAACACTGGCGCTACACTTGTTCCAATGCAAATTCCTTTCTTTTGCAGGTAAGTATTCCCGTTGAATGAGACGACTGTGGATGCTAGGTAGAATGTCAGTAACTCCAAGAATGACTCAAGATGTACGAAAGATTTGTTTTGGAAGGGCACTGTACCATTTTCTTCGATACACTCTTTTACAGCTACGAACAGTTGGTCATGAGGTATTGAATAAAATAAATCTTCCACGTCAAGGGAAAAACCATATTGTACTATTATGTTGTCATTTTTTAGATTGTGTATAACTTGTTTTGAGTTTGAAATCAAGAACGGATCTTCCAGGCGGAGGTTTGATAACTGACTAAATAGGAACCTCGACATAGCTCCTTGCCAAGAACCTTTTTCAGCTACGACTACACGGACGGGACATTCCACTTTGTGTGTTTTAGCTGTAAAGAACATATCCAAAACATCTTTCTTGTATGGATGATTACACCCTTGCAGAGTGTAGTCCCATAAATCTTGAAGACCTTTACGGGTATCTCGTCGTGACCTTGGATGCGTACCTCAGTGACCCCACAAGAAATTCAGCCAAGCCTCTCAAGTCCGTGCGGATCGAAATTGTATTGACCTTTTCTATGTGATGCACTGAGTGCATTTCGAGTCTTGAAAGTAGTGGCTTGATCGACGTTTGAGATTTCCTTTGTCGGATCTTGTACTGGTATTGCCAGTGCCGCGTGGGTTTTGCCTTCTTGACAGTTTGTTGTGTTGATTCCTCCGGGCTTCTTTTCTTTTCTTTTTATACGTCATGGAGTCCAACCTGCCATGTTTTGAGGACAATCTTGTATAGCAGCTGGCATCTCGCCAGTCGTGCTTTTTGCTGGTGTCAGTGACGTAACTAACTTTGATCTTGAGCCAGATTTCCTGCTCTACACCGCTTGTGACGCTGTGTTTGGTGTAGGCGCGGCGCCTGCTGGCGCCGGCACCTCTTAAGCTTCTTCAGTTCCTGGGGGATTTATCGGAGCTTTCGCGAAAGCCGACTTATTGTTCTGGTTGCGAGCGCCGAGCCTCAGCTTCATAGGGCACGCTCCTTATGTAAAAAAATATTCGCTAGACAGGCCGGGCACGCGCCCGTACGGCGAAACGTATCCAAAAGGCCGCCACGCCGCACGCACCACTCCAGCAACGTAAGCGCACAGCGCACTGCGTACAAAAAGTGAGGAGCATTTGCGCTTGCCCCACCTGCGCCCTGTCCACACCGCAGTGCGCTGCGAACACGCGAAGAACGCGAGACGACAAGAAGCCGACGCGGCGTCGATGAAAGAGAGAAAAAGAAAGATGTCGTCTAGACGTCCGAGTAAAAAGAAAAAAAACAAACACGTGTCGACGAAATGTAGCAAACTCTGTCGAGCATCGCACTGTCGATGAAACGATCTGTCTATGAAACCTTGTTCGATGAACTGCGTGCCAAGAATGACGCGGCTTGCCACATGAAAAGTGGCGCACACTACGTGATCGAGAGCGCGACAAAGAGATTATGGTGCCTGGAGCGCGTCTTCGACTGGTGTGTTTAGCGTCCTATCCCGCCCATACATCAAAAGTGGTCCCAAAGTGGCAACAAATGACGTCACAGAAGCCTCAGTGTCATGCTGTTGCCTGTCGCGATCCTGGCGGTTGGCCGTAGAAATGCTGGCCAAAAGCACGAGCGAACGCGAGTGTCGCTGTCGTCACGGCGTCCGTAAACGTCCCAGGCGTCCCAACTTCCGGCTGTTTTAACTTCCGTGGACGGTCACAGTGGAGAGCGACCTAAAGCAGAACAGGCGTCTGCCATTTGCACCACAATTGTTCAGGCGCCGCCAGGATCGCGATCGGCGACAACATGACAATTCTATGACGTCATCAGGCGGAAATCAAGGAACCACTTTTTTGGAGGCGGTAAACAGAACAGTCGGAGACGCGTTCCAGGCACCATAAAAGAGATACACGGGGACGACCGCAAACCCCCCAATCTACTCCAAACCAAATTAAGCAAAGCCATGCCAAACCAATCCAAATGAAACCAATCCAAGGGCGGCTGCACGTATCAAGATAATAAATGCTGACAGTATTTTATAAAGGCCGAGATGACTGAAAAACAATGCCGGCTGATGATTCCTTAAATCTCAGCCTACTCCGGCAAGCACGGTCGATCAACGAAAGCAGGAACAACTCGAGTGAGAGGGAAAACTCGGCCTCCAACGGTCTCTGCTGATAGAATAGCATACGACTGACGGACGCCACTGCCAACAGGGATTATGGTGATATTTTAAGCCAGAGGTACGTCACCCTACCTAATATTACCGCCCCTCCCCCCCCCCCCCCCCCCCAAAGAAAAAAAAAGAGAAAAAAGAATTTGGTCGATGCATATGTTTATTGTATATATATATGCTGCATAAACTTCCGTAGAAATGCGTGTGGGTGGCACAAAAAAAAAGAAACGGGGGTGATATATGCATTAATCGTTCATTGGTGTAGAAATGAGAGAGATATGGACAGCGATGCGATGCTCTAATCACTGCGACACAAGAGAGTTTTAGTAGATCGTTCCCATGACTCCCATAACGATATCCCGATACTCCGCCACCGCCTCCCTTGCGCATGCAGAGTATCGTTATCGGGGCTATCGGAGGTATCGGAACGATCTACCAAAGCTCTCTGCTGTCTGTGTAACCTGTCAGAAGGCGCGTTTGTGTTTTACCGCTGCCCTTGTCAGCAGGCGAGAGTTCAAAACACTCAATTTCGTCAGCTTGTATTCAGTTTCTTTCATAATTAATCCAGGTGAACGAAATTTGGTAGAAATGTGCGGAACATAAACATATACATAGTACATTTCTTTCAAATCGGATAAGCGGTTCAGTAGTTCACTGTTTTGGGGTAGTTTCCCCGCCTCACAACCACGGCGAAAACAAACCAACGGCTTGCGAGGAACAAAAGAAAAACAAAGAAAGCAACCTGCATGCGTGATGATCAGTGAGCCTGAGGACCTGTGAGTAAGATGAGCGTGAAGACATGTGTGAGTGTGAGAACCGTGAGGATCTGTGAGTGTGAGGACCATGAGGAGCTGTGAGTGTGAGGACCTGTGGGTGCGAGGACCGTGATGACCTGTGAGTGTGAGGACCGTGAAGACCGTGAGGACCTGTGAGTGTGAGGACCATGAGGACTTGTGAGTGTGAGGACCTGTGAGTGCGAGGACCGTGATGACCTGTGAGTGTGAGGACCGTGAGGGCCTGTGTGAGTGTGAGGACCGTGAGGACCTGTGAGTGTGAGGACCATGAAGAGCTGCGAGTGTGAGGACCTGTGAGTGCGAGGACCGTGATGACCTGTGAGTGTGACGACTGTGAGGACCTGTGAGTGTGAGGACCGTGAAGAGCTGCGAGTGTGAGGACCTGTGAGTGGGAGGACCGTGATGACCTGTGAGTGTGACGACTGTGAGCACCTGTGAGTGATGACCTGTGAGTCTGATGACTCGCGATGACCTTTGAGCGTGATGACCGTGATGACCTGTGCGCGTGACGACCGTGATGATGACGGCTAGTGAGTTTTGGTTTTGTGTTGAACCGTGAGGGTGAGTCCTGATGATGACCCTTTTTTGAATAAATCGTAATCCTGAGTGGGCGTGAGTCCTGATTGAGGAAAAAATTGTGGTCGTGAGTTTGAGGGGGGACAGCTTAAAATGCCGACCTATGGTCGCGACTGCTAGAGATCAAACCAGTCCATGACTCCAGGAACGTCAATGCACTTAGAGCGTTATATGATGAAGCGGGGACGGGAGTTCTAAGTCTTGAAGCTCTGCTCCTTACCGTTCTTCGAAAGTTCGTGCCGGCCGATCTCAGCCTGGAGTACAACCGGAGGTCCGCCTCACGAACAGCGACAAAGCACAACGAGCTGAGAGATTTTCTGGACTTCCTGAAAATCGAGATAGAAAGACAAGAAAGAAGTTTATATGGGTTAGGACATTCCGTGCCACGAACCGAGGATCAAAGAAGCTTTCGTGCAAGGAAAGATCAGCAGAGTCGTTATCCTCCCTCTGCATCTGTACTAACAACGGCAGCAGGCCTGGATGAAAAGAACTCTGTGTTCTGCAAAGCAGGTGCTCATCTGACTGCGAACTGCACATCCTCAATGACTAACGACGAACGCAAGCTTGTTGTGAAGGCTGAAAACCGATGTTATTGTTGCACCAAGAAAAACCATCGAGCAAAAGATTGCAGAAGTGCAAAGTGGCTGAAGTGTGCGCAGTGTGCAGGGAGACACGCAAGTGCCATGTGCGACCCGAACTTCAAGCCTCAGCATAACACTGGGGTGAAAAAAATGGCGAACACCGGGGAAACATCAACTTCGGGAGGAACGACACGTGACCCCCCCCCCCCCCCTTTAGTACCCTTCCCTACTCCTCCTCACTCCTCAAGAGCTGCGCTCTAATTCGGCGTTACAGGGAGTTGTTAACGGCTTCAACTTTTTTTTTCTCTAGTATATTCCTTAAGATATGTCCCCCTCTTTCGCAAGAGATACTTGGCAACATTGTACGACCAGCAGCGAACTTCTGACTGGAGAGTAGGTCCCTCTCACCTGGACGCGCGGTTTGAGGTTAAGTCGGGATCCCACTTGCAAGTGCGTATTAACAATGAGAAGACACGACAATGCGCACGCGCATTTTTTCTATCCACCCTTCTCGTACCCCTATCCAAGAATTTGAAAGGCTACATAGGAATACAAGAAATGGAAAAAAAAAACATCTCGTCACATTATTTAGTAATGAACAAGATGCATACAAATGATACAATTCTTTTGACATAGTAAGTGCGACCATGCTACAGCACTTGGCTCCTAATAACTAAATAGTAGCTTCCAGTTTTCTGCGTTTATTTGGGAGAACAAACAAGGTTCTCCCTATTCCAAATTTTGTTTGTATATAAAAATTGTAATGGTACATTTATTTACGATGAAGGATATTTACATCTATACAGGTCAGGATAATCGGGACAATTATTGTGAATGAAGGCGGCAATGCAGGCGAGTTGGTTCATGACTTTAGAAATTGGGAACAGCACGGAAAAAGACGAGGACAACGACAGTAGAGCACAGGACCAGCGCTGACTATTAACTTAAGATTTATTAAAAACGGCTCAAAACAAGAAAACACCAGAAAGCCAACTGACGCCGAAACAACCAATGGCTTGTCGCTCACCATGAATCTATAAAATCGATCTCTTCTTTGTGAAAATAAACCCGAAACTGGCTGACGCAGTGCCCCAAGCCAGCTTTTTCGATAGCATGCGCCTCGAGCACCTCTCTTTGCGCTTTTGTACGCCCCCTGCCAGTGATTATGGTATCTTTGAAGACGGGGTGACACAAACAGTCTCTGCAGTGTACGTATAAGTATCCTCCTGTCATGAACCGCAAGGAAAGGGCTTGTTCACGTATTTTCTCATTGACGCAGCGTCCCGATTGTCCTATATAAACCCGGCCGAATGACAATTGGATTTTGTAGATGACACCCACCACGCAATCCACGAACTTGTTGTCATGTTTAACCGTACATGACCTCTCGTTACTGTTTGCCTGGTTTACGCGCGGGCAAAGCTGTGCTAATTTGCGAGGCGCCGAAAAAAACATTGGCACATTGAACCGGTTAGCCACTTTTTTTAAATTATGTGAAACCTTATGTATATATGGGATAACCTGAGGCCTTTGCTTAGGTTTTACTTTTGGTTCTTGAGAACCACTCTTGACTTTTTTCAAGAGTGTCTGAGAGACACCAAGCAAAACGGACAAAGGAAATCCTGCTACTAAAAGTCGCTTGACCTGAGCTTCATAGTGTTAAGCATGGCATGGTGACAAGACCTGTGCAGTGAAGCTTGGAAGCATGACGTGGCGATGTTTCGTTTCACAAATTTAGAATGGGCTGAAACGTATGGCAGGATTTCCTTCTTGGTTCGCGGGTTGTAACGGCAACACACATGGTGCCCAGTGAATTGCAGCCGTAAATCCAAAAACAGTGCTGCACACTCTTTTGACGCATATCATATATTTTTTATATATTTCACGGAACAAGTGGCAACAGCACCAGCTCCTGTGATGCGGAGCGTGTGCCACGCAGGTGCAGCCTTAGGTGGTGCAGCTGCATTACCTGTAACCTTGGATGGAGCAGCTGGTACGGTCGGACCTGCATCCGCTGAAGCAGCTGCTAAAGCACCCGCTGAGGTGCATTCATTTCAGCTCCTAAACTACCTAGATTGTGATATGGTAAGTTGATTTGGTAAAAAGGCCTCGGCAATTTGTCATTGACCATGTACATCTTGATAAATGTTGCTCAAATGAGATTTCTCAGCACCATCGTCACAAATTATTGTGTTTTGGTGTTGCATCACTTCACCAAGAGTGGTGTAAGAACCAAGCTTATAATGTCTTGAAAAACATATCTAAGGCGACATTTCTTCGCACAAGGTTTAGACCTGCATATTTAACATTCTGTTCAACATTCTGAGTGCACAGGGCAGAAAGACTTAAAGCGTCACATTCCCCATTAATTACCTTTGGCCCAAACAATAAACCCTTTTCAGAAGCGTGTGCATGTCCAAGGTAGCCATTTTTTAACGCAGATCCCGAGTACGCATTGCAAACAAGCGCCGCGTCAGTGGTTAGCGTGGATAGACGTGAGTGCAACGAAAGTGTTCCACGTGGACTTCGATCCAATCGCAGCTTTCGTGTCCAAGAAATGGCGGCCATCAATGTCGCTTGCTTAGGTTTTGAAAAGGGTCTATTCTTCCTATTTTAACCAGGTCCATGGAAATGAAATTTCAGCAATCTTGGAGCATAAAGTGGCCTCTTTTTTTAAGCAGTTAGTTTTATAGTCCCAGCGACGCTTGGGGTTGCATAATAACCCCGCGCACTGGTGAAAAAGTAGCGCGCGTTGCACCGGCAACCAAAATCAGTGGGCACATTTCGTCATGTTTTCTATCCGTCACACCGGCCGAAAAGTTCAGGGGGTGGGGAGGGGAGGGGAATCATGGAACACCATCTAAGGAGCTGGGCTAGTAGGCAAAGAGGGCTGGAAAGGGAAGAGCGAAATCACAAGTCAGCTAGTGAGCGCGCTGTTGGGGTTTTCTGGGCTGACCAAGTAATCTTCGCCAGCAGCCAACGCTACAAGAGGGCTTGCCAACCAGTGCCCCTTGCAGTTCGACAGCGGCATAATCAGGAGACGTAACAAAGAGCTCAATAGCTCAATAGCTCGAGCAGCGTAGGACTGTTTGTGGGCGCTTCCCAGGACGTTTAAAAATGATTCGATTAAAAAAGGGGTTAAACTAAATAAATATTACTTTAATCAATATGCTCGAAACAGCATTCCATGAAAAGAAGATCTCACCACTAAATACATCGGTTTTGACTCCTCTTTTAATTTTTTTTATAGATGCATTTCGACGACATTGATGTCAAGGTGACATGGAAACCCTGGGGTGACAACATAGTTAACCAGGACATAAGGCCAAGCGTTGCTGTGAAGAACCTGGTCATTGCTCTGTGGGGGTCAGGTCTCCTTGTGCAGAGGACTGTGACCGAAGTGGCGTCGGACAAGGGCAGCAGGCCGGCTCTGACCCCCGAGAAGGTGTCCCAAGAAGGTGTTCTAAGAGGCGAGGGCAAATTATCTCACGTAATCGTTACCTAAGCAGTTATTTGAAAAATCTTCACAATAGAGTCATTATCTTCGCAGCTAATTGGTATTATACTGGGAGTTCACAATGTTTCGGTGGTCTTTGGAAGGACCGCATAAAACTGACTGAATTCACCACACAGGTGTTACATAATGGTGAAAGCTTTCAGTAAAATTATGGGAAGATTAGGTAACCTCAGTAAAACACAAAAGCTATATTTTTTATACTTTACAAGCAAACACCACTTTTTTCTTTGTGACACTGGCCTTTATCTTGGCTATATGAAGTGAGCAATGCATAGGGCATGTCCTTTTTATTCCAGTCATCTGCAGTTGCAATACATGCCACAGTGGCCCTAAATGATATCTGATGTCTTCACCAAAAAAAAAAAAAAAAAAAAGCTCTGCGAAAGTTTTTTTTTGGAAAAACAATTTTATTTTTCTTCTTTATGTCCTGATTTTTTTAAATGCTGAAGACACCTCTTTCAGGCATGCCCTTGTAATGAATCATAGTGCAATATGCCATTTATCTGGTCACTTCGATGTGCCCATGGAACAATGTGAACTCCCAGTACGTATTGTGAAAAATTACAGTACCGTAGAATACCGCGCACCCGCCCATTCCACATTAAGCGCCCATCCCCAAATTTGTAAGATCTGAGAGAATGCGCACAGTACATTTATATGTAAAATTGATGACCGGACAAGCGCCCATCCCCTATTTTTTGTGATCATCTCTGAAGTTTAAGTGGGCGCTTGCCTGATATTTTACGGCAGCTCTAAGTACTTGTCATGCAGTGGCAAACAAAAGCAGGGTTATAATATGTGATGTATATTAGTACTCTCAATGACTGGTAGGATATTTGAACACCCTTAATCACTTTCTCTGAACTGAATTCAGCATCAGCATTGTACTTATATTTTAATGGTTTGATCTTGGCTTGCTCAAACGTTAATAGGAGAGGGGCACCATATGTCGGGTCTGAAACATGCAGCCCACCTGGCGTTTGCTAGCGGCCCGCGCAGTCAGGCATAGGTGTAAAAAAAAATTACATTAAACACTTTTTTCTAGGGAAAGGGCCAAGGACCTTTTTTCTGGTTGTGGAAAATGGTGACGTGGTGACGGTATCTTTCATGAGCCCACTACTTGTCGCAACCAGGAACTAGCCGTAAAAAGCTTTCAAATGGCGATGATTGTTAATTGTTATACAGCAAAACCCGCTTATATCGAACTCGCAAAAAACCGTCTACCATTTCGATCTAGCGGGTAATTCTACATGAAAGTTTGAATGAATCTGACAACAAACAAACACGACATATTTAAAAAAGTTGTTTACTCTCGAAGGAGCGTCTGTACGTTATGAGGGACGCTCCACATGGCTATTCAGTGGCCGCTTCTTCGTTTTTCAAGGTCTCACCGGCTCATCCTCTCCCCCACTTCCCGGCGGTCGACGCGGTTGCCCGAAAAAAATAGAAAGCCGGCTTCCTCTGCAAGCTGCCTTTCCCTCAATCAGTCGCGCACATTGGGGGAAAGCCAGCTTGCAGAGCTAAACGGCGCTCTTCGCAGTTTGATCTATCGGGAGACGCTGCCATGTAACCAGATTGTTTACTATGCATTTTTGTTCCAGCTACTAGTCTGTTCACAAGGAGTTTGATACAAGGGATAGTTCGATATAATCAGGTTTGACATTATACAGGGTGTGCCATTTTAATTTGAACATACTTTTTCAAAGAGGGGGGCGAGAGTTACGTGGATGCCTTTTTCACTATGTATTTGTGGGGCTCGGCGGACATAGATAAGGGAATCACTCTCACAGTATGTTGACTAATTAACCAAGATTTGTTAACCTTTTAATTATTGATTTTATAGGGCATGTTGCAATTGCAATTTTCAAGTGCGTCATTATTAAAGGCTATTCCAAATGAAACTGTTCATTAAAGTGATGTGGCATGTGATTTAAATGAACATTTGTTTAAGCCTTACGTCTACAAGCTGTGCTCCTTTAAATATTTCATCATTGCATATTTTTCAGAATTCCTAGTGATGAAGCTCCGTGGCCAAAAACATCATGCGGATGTCATCGCTGTAATGTCGACGACAGCAAAAGTGAACAACATACTGGGAGAAAAAATAAATGACCGGTGAAAGCAAGAGAAATGAAGAGACAAGCAGTAAATAAAGATAGAACCAGCCGGTTCTTGGCAATGGTCTGCAGTTAAATATTGTGTCAAGCATGCATTCCCCCACAAGTTCCCACACAGATTGCTCACATAGCATGGGGTTATGAAACCCTACGGGTTACCCACACGGCTCAACAGGACTTTGGCCCTCCGCAGCTCCTATAGGATCTCTGCGGGACCCACACAGCGCCCGTAGACCCACACAGACTGTGTTTGGACCCATGGAGACCTATACACCCACACAAACTCTGGGGACCCACACACCCAAACAAACTCTGCGGGGACCCATAGGGACCCGAACAACCACACAATTTCTGTGAGACCCACACGGTTTCATAGCCCCATGGGTCTGCGGGTTTTTGGAGCGGGGCAAGAACTATAGAGCGTGGGTTTGATTTTTAGAATAATATTTCTATTTACGACGTATCAAAATTTTGTATCAGTTTTGAAAAATTGAGTTTAGTTAAGATGCTCATGAGCATGTCTGACACAGTTCAGTTGCTTGTACGTATATAACTAAAGTATGCCCATATTTAAGTAACGACGATGACGCTTACCGCATTCTAATTCACACTCGTCCAGAGATGAAAAGCAGTTCTGTGAAGAATGGCAGCGCCCTCTCGTCATAACCTGTTCACACTGATTGGTTCGGGGATCAAAAGTCCACACTGGTTTAACGTTTGCTCCTCCGCTACCTCCATAACCACCATTGTACCGGGGTCCACATTTCGCTTCTGCTGTTGTCAAGAGCCCTGTAACATCAACAATATATGAGATTAACTAGCCTTAATTATATATACCTAGACATAAAACAACACATTACTGAAACGAACCGTGATAAGCCCCGTCGTTCTTAACCTAATAGGAACTGACATGTTCAGAAACGCAGGGTGTGGCGAGTTCTTACAGCATCCAATTATCGGACCGCAACCATTGAGATTCCGGCATTCGGCGAATTATATGCTGAAGAACAAACCACGAAGCAAAAAGCGTGAACATACTGGAAGACAAAGTCAGGCTACGAAAAAGCTAATGAAGGTTAGACATCAAGCCAAACACGAGTCCAGTCTGAGACTTTGCTTGCATGGGTGCGTGTGTGTTTCTGCGCGTGCGTGCGTGCGTGCATGTCTGTTGTGTGTGGGTGTGGTCTTTTGATTTCTGCATTCTCAGGTTTGTGTTACTTATAACATAATATGCCACATTCGGCATTTCTTGAGCTGTCTGATTCTGCGCCGAGAAGCTGAGGGAGAGGAAAGGACGAGAGCGTGCGGGGACGTGAGAGCGCCGAGCTCTGACTGGAATGATTAGTGGGTAGACGCAAAGCTAGCTGCCTTCATCTGTACTCGTACTCTGAACGCGTTGGATTGCCGAACGCCAGCGTCTTGCGTTCTGAGTTCGCGTTCCAACATGTCGAAAAATAAATATGCACAAGGGAGCTAGCATTACGTCTACCCCCTAATCATTCCAGTCAGACGTCGGCGTTTTTACATCTTAACTCGCTCTCGTCTGCTCTTCTCCCTCAATGTCTCTGCGCATAGCTCTCCGATGCATCCGACGCATAGCCCTCCGCATGACGCGTTTTGGAGCACTGATACGTACGACGGAGCAAATATACCACGTGGTTTTTAACAGGCTCGTGATTGGACCTGGCGGCCTGTAGCATTGGGCTTAAGTCCATCCAGGATGAGACAGAGTAGAGTAACTTTTTGGCAGTATAATTTTTATAACATGTTTTTGCATTCGTTGGGGACGATTATGAATTCTGCGTCTGGCAGGTCTTCATCCCAAGCTTCAAATATGCAAACTGGAGCTTTTTTCTTCTTTTGGAAAAGCACGGTGAAGTTGTTTATTTTTAACTTGCTGATGTTTTAAATATCCAGATATTTTTGTGTCGTTAATTGAGTTTCAGAAAACGTCCTTGTCCCATTTTGTTGGATAACAATCAAAGGCACAATTGTTGTTTGGGTTTCCTCCCTTGAGATAAACTTACTCGCCAAACACAAAGTTGGAGCCGAAAGTTTGCAGAGTGCTCCGATTGGACGCCGGCGACAAAAGCGCCGAGTCATCGTCATGACAGCCCAATCATCCATGAACTTCGGCCTTGAGTTTGAGTTTGACGAGTCTAGGGCCCCTGGACTTTAACAAGCTTAATAAAATCACCGCGACCCCACGTTTAATATTTTAGGAATTGTAGTGAAGAAGCGAATGTTCCCAGTATATAGAGTGTAGATGACTAAGTCTTCGCAGAGTTGATGGAAAAAGAAGTGTTGGATTCTGGAGGAGAGGCACACAATTCAATATTCTAACTCGAATGAAGAAAATGAAAACCAACAATTATGCGGAATTATAATTAGAAGAAGGCAAAAAGTCATAAAGATAAAGTAAATATCTGGTTATATTTGGTAAACTTGGGATCAAAAATTCATTGTCCCTTATAGAAGAAACATGCTACGCGTATAGTTAAAGGGCGGGGGCTCGGGAAATGGTGCAAACATAAAATTACTTGCTTGCGTTTTTAAAAACTTTTCATTTTGCATATAGTCTGTGGCAGGATAAAATTCTCGAAAGAGGCACCACCTCAAAAAAAAGTGCGCTCCACTCAATGTCTTGATGCACATTTAAATGGGAGCTTTATTTGAATTTTATGTTTTGTGCCAATCATATCTCTAGATCACCATATAAAAGGATCGTAAGGCATCATTCATAATTTTCCTTTCAATTCAATATGTACAAGTCAATTTGATTACTGGACATGCTCGTTTGCCATACCTTGCCTCTCTTTTGCCGCAAATTCATATCTGAAGCTTATAAATCTGGCACACTTCAGCCGACATTTATTTGACTGTTGCGTATAGTATGTGTATAGTATAGGATAACTGTGTGCAATCATCAAGATTGTAAAGTAATTTGAGCAAGCACCTTGAGTTATATTGATTTATATGGTTTTTATCCGAAATTATGAAACATCGGTAATACAAGGATATAAAAAAATTCGCAATAAGGAATATTAAAATGTTTGGCGCTGTACCATGCGTTTTTTTACATCTGAATCTTACGACGCTTTTGCGCCGAGGAGAGTATAGAGGTGCCATTTTTCTTTGCAATTCTGGCGTAGATCCTCACTCCAGTTCTAATGCTTTCACAAACTCTAGTCGTCTTTATGGCAATAGAAATGAATTAAACAACATTTATTCAAAGTTAGCTTGTTCGTTTAGTGGCAGGGTGATTTTCCATAAACTATAATGTTCTAAATGATATTGTGTGTGTCGGTAAACATAAAAGGGCAGAAACTAAGTAAAAAACGACATTTGTCATGACAGAGATATATGTATGGCACTGTAATGGTACCACATTCAGTTAGAATGCTTGACGACATAAATGGTTTAATTATAACATATGCTAATTAAGCCACAGTGTATTATGTCCTGAACTAGAAATGACCACACGCATTAATATCATGCTGGTGAAGTACATAGAAAAGACAAAAAGAGAAGCAAAACGTGGATTGTAAACAAAACAAGTCACAAGAACCAACTAATCCTCATCGCTGCTTTGATTCAAAACCAAATATTACAAGGGTAACGTTTGACAAAAAATTACAAAGTTCTGCCTTTCATTCGACAGCCATTCTACATTCAAGATAATACCCAGCTAAACCGAAACAGCGGGGATGAAAATAGCCACGGAAATCATCATACCCACACCATCACAGGTATTTGATTTCAAATAAACCCACGGAATAAATAAATGACAAAAAATATCTTTCTGAACTAGAAATGTCCATACGTTTTAGTATTAGGGTGATAAATTAAATATAAAAAAGAAAACAAGAGGAAGACGGAAAATAAACAAATCAAGTTCCAAGAGTCTACTCGTCCAGATAGCTACTTTGATTTAACATCAAATGTTACAGTAATGGCTCACAATAGAATTGCAGGGTTTTACCCATTATTTGGCACCCATTCCAGTTCAAAATTAAGGCCCAGTACAACCGAAGCATCTGCAAAATGATACAAGATGTACTACGTACCTGTTGTGTGAATAGAAATAACGATGGCAATCAGCAGGAGCTTCATCGCTTCTATTGACGTTCTTTATGGAATGAAGTTTCTGCGCAAACTGCTTCGCATTTGAGCGAATTGGTGATTTTATACCTTCGACACATAGCGTAAGAATCACGTGGGCAATTGTAACTTTCTTCATTTCCGCCGTGATGACGAAAACTGTCAACTGTGATCATTGTTAAAACCCCTCGAGAAGTAAATTAAAAGTAACAAAAAAAAAAACACGAAAATACACGATTGCAAAGTGCGTTTGTTCGGTCAACTTGTGAACGGTAAAAAAAGCTCACCAAATAAATTATATACTATCAAGGCTACTTTTTACTTCCGGTTTCTAAATATTTGTTGCTCGAACGTATACATATCTAAATACTATGTTATACTTCGAAATTTAAACGCGGCGAACATAGGGTTACGCAAAATATGGGCCTTTGATTGGCCGGTAATCAGGGACGGGATATCTGCGACCAATCTTGTTACGCTCGACGTCGGAGTATAACAGATAGCCTTAATGCCACCTCGACGTCATGAGTGAGCCTTGTCTTCTACGTTGTATCGTCAGAGCTCGGCCCTTCGACGTCGCCGCGAGCTCTTGTTTCCTCCTCACCCTCAGTTTTTTTTGTGTGGTCAGTGACAACTACTTTATGTAGGTTTAGAAAACTTGTGCTTTACTTGAAGTACATTCTCTGAGCATGTACTTGTACTTAACTAAATTATTTTTTCTGGTACTTTGTGGACTTCACAGTACATTCCCCGAATTGGAAAAAACAAAATGGCGTACCGTCGTGTGAAAACGCGCTATCGTTTTCGGGAGGAAATCTGGTCATTTCTCTGAGTGAAGTAATGGAGGCTATAAGACCGATACAAATAAGTGCCTTATAAGATAATTCTGTTAAATAGTTTGTCAGGGAGTGTAAAACAACTGCTGTGTGGCGATTTGGCGTTGTCCAATATTTGCAGCCATTTCGAAAATACTGATGCACCTCCGAATATTCCTCGACCAATGCATACCAGTTAAGAAAACACTGTATAGGCGATGAAAGGGCATCATAAAAGATTGTGCTATAAAAGTACTTGTACTTTGAAAATACATTTATTTATAGTATTTCACGTTACGTTGCACTCGGTATGCTTACTACTTTACTTGAAGTATACAACCTCTCATTTACTTTGTACTTCAAGTAGATTTTAGATGAACTTTACACAACACAGTAAACAGGCAAACACTGCCTGCAAAATCAAACTCAAGCAGTGGTAACTTTAAATTATAAATAATACATCATTGACGAAAAAAAAGTAAAAAAAACAAGCCACTTGATATTTGGGTTAGCAGGATTTCGCTAATGGATCAAAAGCTATACACTTTCTTGTTACTATAAAAAAATATGTATACATATATACAGAAAGTGAGAGAGAAAAAAAAAACGTAGCGCAGGATGACGAAAACTATATACGGCAGAAAATGCACTTGAAACGGTTGTTGGAGTTTTTGAAATATATTATTTGTTCGTCGACGTTTCGGCCTGAGCCAGACCTTTTTCGAGACTAGTTACATTTGACGAAATATTGACACACCTTGGTTACATCACGTGGCCCATGACGTCAAGGGATTATTCTAATTCTCAACACCTGGCTCCTTCAGAGCATCAGGATAGACTCGACACAGTTTGCGCCACAAACGACGATTATTTGGAGCCTAGCCCGAAGGATAAGACCTCGGCGTAAACACCCCTCCCGCCCGCCAAAAAAAACAAAAAAAAAACGACATTGGAATATTTGATGGAACGAAAACGGAGAGGCAGCCACAAAACCGCAAGCGCCAATTCCGGGGGAAAAAAAAAACAGCATTGGGGAAAACACGTTTTCATGTCATGTCATGTCGCATTTCAGCATTTGACCGCAGCGCCCTCTCGTCTATAAACGTTGAGCCAATTCATGCAAAGTTTAACGCGATTATATACGCATTTGACCGCAGCGCCCGGTCCTGTGTAGACGTTGAGCGGCTACATGCAAAGTTTCATCCATGACATCCCCAGCTCTTGAGTTACTACCACGTCTCAGAGCCCCCTACCGCGGAGTCCTAATCGAGTGGCCGTGCCCCTACTCATCCCGCAGTCCTAGCCGAGTGGTTAAGGCGATGGACCAGAAGTCCATTGGGGTCTCCCCGCACAGGTTCGAATCCTGTCGACTGCGCAAACATGTTTTTTTCATCTCTTTTTTTTTTTTTTGCCCTACACAAGCATGTGAGCACGTGCTTACGTGCTCGTGAGCACGTGAGCTCACGAGCACGAGCACGAAGTCCAGCAAGATCGATGTGAGCACGGACACCGGACGGACAAGGCTAGACCCTAAGGAGCTTCGCCCCTAAAAGAAAAACATAAATTTGTAAACGTAACGTTCTTCGCGGTGCCTGTTTGAGGTGCCAACTTGTAACATGCTTTGCGGTGCCAGGCACGGCAAAGCATGTTACAGGTTGGCACCTCTCTGTCGCTCCGGCCCATGGCCATTTTTGGGTCGGCTGTACAAAAATGTATTAGGAATTTTCTCTTCAAAACTACCGTCCACCAACGTGCTTTCCACTAGTCTCTTCCTGACCACCCCGTGTCACTTTTACGCTCTTTTTACAGAACCTATCTTGGTCCTGTGTAGGACCGATAGTGATTCAAATAAATAAATAAATAGTAAGAATAATAAACTTCAATTGCGATACAGAGCAACACATTGGCAAACTTTGAAGACCATAGCTTTTAATTATACAGAGAAAATAATTATTTAATTCAGAGTTATTGCGCAATGTGCCGTGTTTGCGATTTTGTTTCTTAAAATAACAACCCTAATACTCAGTGATAAATACTTCTTGTCAATGCTTCCGGTGCCTAATTTGTCAGTAAATATGTCTAGACCTGTAGCCAGACAAATTGTTTGGGGGAAGCCTCCCAAAATGCCAACGTCGCGCGATACGCAAAACGCGCAGGCGTGACTGAAAGGTGCTCACAAATTTGTTTCGCAAAGATATTTTTTTTTGCTAGAGCAAGGATTGGTTTTATTCTTCTAGGCATGGAGCCTGAAGAATATTTTTTTTCATCAAAATTAAAGATGGTCACCGGACATGGGTGTTGGATATTATCTGAAAACGTCCTACAGACAGAAATGAAAAACGCGTTGCCTGCCACGTGTCAATTTCCCTGGGAAATTTAGAAGGCGAATTCAATTTGTGCGTAGGTCATGTTACATCAATCCAACTGACGTCATTTTTCCTGTGAAATTTAGCGGGTAAATAAATTGGTATGGAGATCACGTGACACCGTCATGGCGTCATTTTTCTCGCTAAATTTAGCGAAAAGCTAAATTGGTGTTGAAATAATCGGATGTCAATTTTTTACGATAAATCTAGCGGGGAAGCTGATATTGTGTATAGGCCAAGCAACATCATGTGACGTTATTTTCCCGCTAAATTTAGCGGGGAAACTGAATTGGTGTTGAAGTCATGCGACGTCCATTTTTCCACTACATCTAGAGGGGAGACTCAATCTGGGTATAGGTCATGTGACGTCATGTGACGTCATGTGACGTCATTTTCCCCGGAAAATTTAGCGGGGCAACTGAATTGGGCGAGGTCACGCGACGCTCAAATGTTCCGCTAGAGCTAGCGGGAAAACACAATGTGTCTATAGGTCACGTGACACCAAGTCATATGAGGGTTTTTCTTCGCTAAATTTAGCGGGGAAAAAACGGCCAGAGACATACCTCAAAGTAAACTGAAGATCCCAAGAAAGCTAATCGCTTTGAAACCAAATTAAATCATGGCAATGATTTTTTTTTCTTTCACTTTAGTTTCTTTGTTGCCTGAAGCTGTACTTATTTAATACCATCTATACTCGTTTTCAGCTCAAGAGCCGTAGTAAAGCAAGTCCAGCTCCGCTAAAAACAATGCTAATTTTCCCCTTTATGCGTATAATTAAGATATATGTAGGTGAATTTCAGATTAGATGTACGTTATCTTATCAAGACGTTCACGTTGCAAACGTCAAAGGCATCGCTTTTTTCCTCCGACAACCAAATCTCGTAAGAACGACTTCGCGCCAAGTATGAACAATTCGGAAAACAAGATCTTTTTCTTTAGGTGAAAACGGGTGTAAATAAGAAATCCTGTCTCCCAAACCCTTACCTTCCAAACCTTATCACTGCTGGCGCCAACTCAGCAATTGGATCTAAGCCTGACGTCGAGAGTTTTTCGACCCGTTGATTGGACACCAGTCCCAGCCGAGCACAGACGCAGCACTCGTGTCCAATTTCTCTCCATGCTTGATATGTCTTTGATGTTCATTTTCAGTAAAATCTGCGTGATCTTCTCAAGATGGAAGTTGATCCGGTAATTTGGGAAGGTGTTCTGTAGATGTTTATAATAGTTTCACGATCCCTCATCCTTGCCACGTTTGCTGAAGTCCATCCCCTTGCATGACCGTGGGAGTCACGACCTTTTCATCTGACGTGTCAAGCTGGGCGTATTCCCTCAGTTTGCCCAGGATGCACAACTTGGGTGGGCCCATGATTATTCTTCTAGCTTGGTTGTTTACGACTTCGATGTTCTGCCATCGAGCCATTGTGATGCGGTAATGCCAAGCCTCATGGCAGATGCGCGATACGGCTAGGGCGTTGACCATTGTTCTGCTGATTACTTCTGTTGCTCCGCTCCTGGAATGTTCGTGTATATCTTGAAGACAGCTGCCTACCATTCCCGTTTGTTAAATTGTGATCCCCGTAATTTTCTATGACGGAGAAATTGAATAATTTTGCCTGCTAGATAGAGGTTCAGTTGTTACGCAATCTTGGCGAGACGTTGTCTTTTAGGTGTAATTATGGTGAAGTTGGTTTTATCCGGAGACTCTTGCATCTTTACTCCCCTTAGGTGGGCTTCGATTATGTCTAGGCCTGCTTGGAGTGTCTTGCTGCCTTGCAATACTGTCTTTTTTTATTTTTCCATATTGAAAGGTCAACGGCGTACACAGTGAAGCCTAAGATGGAGATCTTGGCAAGTTCGTGGTGCATGGCTACTATTATGAGATTAAAGAGTGTCAGTTATAGTATTCTGGGACGCCAACACGGTTCACTTTCGGTTTGCAGCCGTGCGAGGCGCAGCGTACTGAGGGCGTTCTTCCTTCCAAAGATATTATGAAAGTTCAGGCACCTTCTGCCAATGCCGGGCCTTGGAGCTTCGATGATGATTCACGCGAGTGGGACTGCGTGAAAAGCTTTCTTGACGTCATTAACGTTTGTTTTCATAATTGCTCTGTCGGAATTGATGTTCTGGATTACTATCTGCCAAACTGAGGGCGAGGCTTTTTTTGCGTTCCGATGCAGGGTCGAAATCCTCTCTGGGCAGGATGAAAGGCTTTGGAAAATCCCAGATGCCAGGCGACTCTTACTAGAGCACTCTTTAAAAAACATTAGTGGTAAGCTAGTAACTGTACCAGTTACTACCTTTTCTGATCGTTAATCAAATCAGTTTATTTTCTCCATTAAAAAAAAAGGGGGTCGAAATAAAAAGCTGATATATCAGCTCGACATGGCCCTCAGCCAACCTATGAAGGCAGTGCTGGCAATAAAAAAATATACGCTAATAAGTTAAGAAGCAAAATAGTAATTGAAAATACAAAAGGGCGTGTCAGGAGCAATCGGTAGAAATCAGGGTGTCGAACCGGAACCGAACCGAACCGAAAACCGGAACAGAACCGTTATTTTTAGCTGAACCGGAACTGAACCGAACCGAAATCTTCGCCGCCATCTTGGAACTGAACCGGAACCGAACCGAAAAAAAGATATAACGGTAACCGGTTCAAAACGGCTCAAGGTAATATTTTTTTTCTTCTTTGCTAGTATCACAAAATGAACATATGGGAATAAACAATTCGCGGCTGTATTTCTATCTGTTGATCGAATCGTCATGTACATAATTGCAGCGTATGATAAATTGTGGGTTCTCATGGCACCTTTGTTGGCACTATGATTAACCATGTGTCAAATTGTCAAGTGACGTCATGGTGTCAATACATGTTGTCAAGTAATGTCACGTGGCCTCGTGACGTCACGTAACTCACTGCGTTAAATCGATTTAATTTGAGGAAGTCACTGGATGTATTAACCTTGTCGACAGCATGACGTAACATGACATCACGATTTCGCACCGAGAGTCACGTGACACCGTGACGTAAGCGATTTTCATAACCCCTAGTCGAGTGCTCGGGTTAATGACAATCAGCATGGCCAAACATTCAGGTAACGGCTCATGTTAATTAGATATGATAATCAATAGCCCAACACTAACAATATCTGAAGCTCAGCCCAAGCTTTTCCTTTGCAAACCCTTGCAGCCTAGGGCATGACTGTGATGAACACTGGCGGTATATAATTAGGGTCAGATCACGTAGCCGCTTGTTCGAATTGCGAGTTGAGGAGATATCGACGGCTGTCTCTGTCCTTTATTTTTTCTGCATCTGTTATTAGGGGAAAAATAATGGATGTTTCCGCAACCTATCAACGTCACGAATTATTTCTTAACACTATTTATTGAAAGTACAAAAAAAAATGTTGCAAGACCAATTTTACGTTATTGATGCATTGAAACATTTTTTTCGTTGTTGCTGAAGTGTATCCGAAAGATGTCCCTGAGAATAGAAGTTTTGAAATGACTAAATGCGACCTATTAATATGACGTTACATAGAACTACACGTGTGTACGGAAGGAATACCTAAAAACAGAAGATATTTTAGCGACGTGAGAGGAACAGCCGAATGTTGGCAGTCGCTGTAAGTCTCACACGAGCGTCGTTCTCAAGTTATTGCCCAAGTTTCGACCCCTCTGTATTTTGTTTAAATGAGCTAAAACATATTTCTATACATTACTAAATACTACTCAGGATCAGTCCATAACATTAATAACTGATTGAATTTGGCTTTGCTCTTTTTTTCTAGGCAATGGTAGTCGCCGAAAGAATTAGAGAATTATGAACATTGTTCATCCCCTCAACTCGGAGCCAGAAGCGGCCACGCGGCCTGGTGCCTATGTTATGCCGCCGACGTTAATTATACCCCCGCGCTGGAGTTTTAAAGGAAGAAAACGCGTGCTGGAGCTCCAGGCATTGTTAGAGTTCGACTATTCTCATCACCACAGTGGTTGGACACGAGCCACCCAAGTGTCCGCCGAGGCATTGATTGTTACGAGCCGATGTACGGTGCTCACACAGTTCTCCTGCCCAATTCATGAGTCGCGCTCGACTGTCGACAGGCGGGTGGTTTTGATCCCACAATTACGACATCAATCTTTAAGAAAAAGGCAAGACTAAAAGAAATAGTCTCGTTCAATCCTCGCAATTTAACCGCGACAAAGAAGCTTCTGAATAAGTGGCGCCCTTTGCGAGTACTCTTGGACCAGAGGACCAGTATGCCTCGGAAAAGTCATGCACATTCAAACCCGATATCGTTTCATGACCCCTTTAAACTCCACGGGGTGCAAAATAAAAGCAATGAAAGGTTGCGGTTAACAAGTGTCAAATAAAATTGTCGAATTAACAGACACAAATGAAGGAGGCAATTCCTCAGGAATACTTTCAGCCTTTTCACTCTGGTGAAGAAGGAAGACCAGAAAAGCTGTACTATGGTGGCAATGAAGTAATGGCCGGCCTCAAGTCGGCAAGCCAGACTGGAAAGGCTGGAGGGGTTGCCGCCATTTATGAGCGACGGTGGCAACCAAACAACTGGCAAGCCGGCTGTCTGGTTGCCGTTGCCATTTATAGATGGCGGTAACGCATGACTAGCCCTTAACAGCACCTCTGTATAAAGAAGTGCGTCTGTGTGTGGGGCCGGGGGGGGGGGGGGAGGGGGGTAGTTTTAGAAACATACTGTGTTGTAAAGGTTCCTCTTCCCTGCATCTTTGGCGCAGACCAAACAGCGTGACCCTGGAAACTACTTTGATTAAAAAAGCGCTCTTGCCAAAAAGCACGTTTTTGTCGTGCCAGACGCTGGCGCCGTTCCTCACGACGATGCACTAAGAATAATAATATTAGCCTTTCAAACACTTTGCTTTCACTGAGCTTGTGCCTCCTGCAGCGTGCCTTTTGCACCGTCGAATTCGACTTTCTCAGCAAGAAGGAATCGGAATGACCACCAGCCTACGGTGTGATAACGTCACGTGCATACCATGCTAAATAGTTCAGCTTTCTGGTGAAATATGATGTTCGCAACACTAGCCATAGATGTCCTAATTGTAAATTTGTGAAGTATTTATAGCAGTCTCGCGATGAGATATGGCAGCCTAGAGAAATGTTAGAACGCATGACTATTCTAGCATAGTGCTGTAAAGTGAGGGCCCAAAACAAGTGCAGGTAAAACCGAATATAACATTTGCCTCCCGAGGCAGTATTTCAGAAGTTTCGAGCTCATGCAAGCTCATGAAATGTAATATACTAAGATTTAAAGAATCTTTGTCTGTCCTTCGCGCTATTTATGTAAAATCATGAATATCATTGCGTGCATCTTTACGCATCTCTTTTTGCAGTAAGGCGTTCTGGAAGGGATTATTTGGAAAACATAACATTAATTATCTCTCTCTTTTTGAACATTTCGTGTATTTGACTTCCTATTCATCATGTGAGCATAAAGTCCTTTTTAGCATACCCTGGAACCCGATGTTTCACACTGCCAATCAGCAAAGAGAAAAACACTTTTACGTAGACTCCACAGCTCGCGTAGTTTCGAGTATCGTCCTTCCGCGTCGGTCTCAGGCGGTTATGTGAACTTTATAAAGTAAAATTTTTTTATCAATATAAAATATATTTAATTACAATGCCCCCAAATTATTTGAAAGCGGTTCTGCCAATCTTTTCCGGCGTTTTTATCCTTGACAGGCACGTTGTAAGTGATATGGGACGGCCTTACATACATTTCTGATTTTGAAGCTAATTTAAACAACTATGTGTTCCTCACACATATAACTTCTCAAACATATAGAAGTCTGTTATTGCCTTTTTTATGTGGTGAACATTAGTTTTATGTGTCTGTGGGCTGCACGAAAAGAAAGTAAACAGGGGCGCGCGGTGGAACTATGATGATTACGCACGCAAACCGTCAGAAAGTGTCCAATTAAGTAGCTGCCTTGTCGAGTAGAATGTGAAATACTACTTCGTTTTACTAAACAAAAAAAAGAGTTTTGAAGGACGCTTCAGGTTCGCCTTTAAAAGTGGAACGCGATCGCGTCAACGGGCCTCGTTTGCATCGCATTCTCATTTGCTGCGCAAGCGTACCTCGCGTGGTCTAGTGAAAAGCGTCTGACTCGCAACTAAAGGGTTGTGGGTTCGAATCCTGCCTAAAATATTTAATTTTTTCTTTAAGGCAAAGGAATTACTTTCAAAATTGAAATCATTTGAAACATACGGTGACCTTTATTTTGCATTACATATCATGTTTTAATCACCCTCATTCCACGCGTGATATCACGTTTCACGTAAGCATTGTGGGTTGTTTGAAATTCTTGCGCTAGGGTATGTTGCTCTGACGTCATGAACCTATCGACCCATCAGGATTTTCCAGTCACGCAACCGGCATCGGTTTTTCTGCGACAGGAGCTCGTTAACGCTATCGTGTTAAAATCATCAATTAGCAAGGGTGATGCTCATTTGCAAATTAAATTGTCCGGCATCTTGTCAACGACAAACCTCAACAGCCAGGCTATGCCAGCTTATTCTGTATAAGAAAATATTCACTTGGGCAAGCGCTATTTTGCGCCAGATTCGATCTGAGTGCGAAGGTGCGTATAGATTAGAGTGAACAATTGCAATTACTCCTTGCTCCATGATTAGTCGCATGAGTGCGGTGCTGAGACTAAACAATGTTTGGTTAGAACAAAAGGCATTTGGATTGCCGCTCGGTGTGTCTATAAAAGATAGACTGAAAGGAGTTATCCTAAAACTTTGTTACATTTCGAAAATTGCATTGGTTTTAGCTCAGTTGGGTCGTCATCATATATATATATATATATATATATATATATATATATATATATATATATATATATATATATATATATATATATATATGTATATATATATATATATATATATGTATATTTTGAAGTGTATTTCGTAAACCTTATTTCATGATATATGGCCACGAGGTGCATGCTCATTTTATATTTTTATGTGATGTAATTAATTCCTTAGTTCAATGACGCGAATCCACTTTTAATACTGATTAACAAAGTTGTACCAATCACGGGTATTTTAGATGACCTACCACACTTCGTGACAACATTTTATACCATGTAAATAGATCAGCTTGAACTTTAGAATTTTACTTTAACACGAAGAAAGGACAAGAAAATACAGCATAGTTCCAAATTAGAAGCTGATCTATTTACAGGTGTGTACCAACAAACTCAACTCTTTACTCTTGTACTTAAACATTTTGATTCGGGCAAAATATATTTTACTCGTAAACGAATAGATATTGAGTCGTATGAACACGACGTTATGTATGTTGATGTAGATTTTCTTCTACTCTTGCGTCAAAATTAAATAACTGAATTTAATATTTCTGGTACCTAAGAACAAAAGTAAATTGCACGGACGATCGAAGAAACTATATAGTTAATCGTTTCACAACGGAAATACTGTATATTGCCAAAAGAACGCGGAAAATATGTTCTCAATTTAGCGGTTCGAACCGGTTCGAACCGGTTCGAACCGGTTTGAACCGTTATTTTTGGCTCCCCGGAACTTAACCGGAACCGAACCGAAAGCCGTGAACCCAAACCGGAACCGAACCGATAAAAATTTCGGTTCGACACCCTGAGTAAAAATATTAACCAACATTGAGAAACTGACTACAACACTGGAACAGGAGAACAGCCTCACGACACAACTTACTAACTTTCACTAACAATTTACTACTTCAAAGGTGCGATAGCTAGTAAAACGTTAGTAAATGCATCATTAGTACATTTTTCTGACCGTTACTACCTTTTTACAAGCTATTTTCTACCCCAAAGGCGCGGACAGGATGGCGGCGTCTGCTGCATACCCGATGGCCAGCGTTAGGAACGCAGGGGCCGGCATCCACACACGATGATAGCACCAAATATTGTAGGAGGAGGTATGTTCAAGCGTTGGAGCTGACTTTATAACGATTGTAGCCTCTGTTCCAGCACGTAGACGGGTAGAGATCCCGCGATCTCTACCCCTCCACCCTCTTGAGAGGACGGGGGACACTCTTAGAAGTAGGGGGTGCACAGGGCTACACCCGTTGGCCCACGTGCAACATCTCAAAACTCCATTTCGTCGTTCTGTCCGCTGACGACGAGCTGGCTATACCAAATTTTACGAGCGGCTTGATAGCTGTCGGACATAACCAGACTTGTACCGTACGCATTACAAGTAATCAAACTACTTGTAATAGATTACTTTTTGGAGTACTTTCGTAATCAGTTGATTACTTTTATTAGGCAGTAATCACAAGAGTAATCTGATTACTTCTTGAAGTAATAAAATTACTTGTAACCGTTACGATTTGTCCACGGAACCCCCCCCCCCCCCCCCCTCCGGCACACGCCTTTTTTTTTTTTATGAAATGACAAAAATAAAATTTGCTTTTTTTTTCGAACGGAGAAACGAAAGATTTTTGCGGAGCTGTAGGAAACGAGTTCAATCTCTTTCTATGTACAGTTTCTGTAGAATGTCTGTTTTTTTTTTTTTTTTTTTTCGAGCTGGGGACTGGGAGTGGGTAGCCTCAGGGAAGCAACAGTGCGTGACAAAGGCCATTCAGGGCAAAGTTTGAGGAAGCAGAATGTAGCTTTGTGAGTCCTTCGTTCAAACTAGCCCCCTCACGCACAAACACACCCAGAAATAAAAAAAAAATTAAAAAACTCCTGCTTGGGGTATTTACTAGCAGCCCGTCGAGAACCAGAACCGAAGAATGCCTAAAGCGGATGCAAAATGTAACAAAGGCCGTTGAAATATTTCCCTATTTTCCCTACGTGGTCTTTGTGACAAGCAATGTTTCGAGTTCAGAAGTGGTCGGGGCGATCTCTTCCGCTAATGGATACTACACATGATCCGTTTCAAATCCTGGAGCTGCTGCTCTTTTGTATAACATGCGAGCTCATCTACCTGTGAATAATAAAATGAGCGACGCAAACTTTGAGCGACAACCCTCGCTCAAGCTTAACAATATCTAGAACCCCCATCGCTCCTCCCCCCCCCCACCCCCACACACACACACACGCACTGGCGAACGCCCAAATCATTAAACGTCTTCAAACAAATTTTATGCCTGTGTACGCATTGTGAAGGTGCAACGACCACGAAGAGGGAGCCAGTTTTTCTTCAATACTTGCGCAAATGGGAAATATAGGTTGGGAGAGTTCATTGTTATGAGCGCTAAAGATGTGTCTTCACACAATAAAGTAATCGGAAAAGTAACAATTACTTCTTTAGCTAATGTCCAATTACTTTTGCCCTCGAGTAATCAAGTAATCTAATCGGTTACTTTTTAGCCAAGAGTAATAGTAATTGTAATCGATTACTTTTATTTAGTAACGTGTACAAGACTGGACATAACGTACTAAATAGCTAATGTGCGTAGTAAGGACAACAACAAAAAAAAATTCACTGAGGTTTTGCAGGCAGGCCAAAATAAGCTTTATTTTTTTACTCTAGCCTTTAATGAGTACATTTTCTATTTTAATAAGTTGTATCTCTCGACTATTAAGCCACTCGTAAAAGTTGTTTTCGCCAGCTCGACGTCGGTGGACAGAACGCCAAAACGTAGTTTTGAAGTGTTACGTATGGGACAAGGATTTTACCCTGTCCACCTCCAATTTTCGAGAGTACACTGGTGAACCATTGCCCTATAAAACAGAACGTGGACAAAGACCTGAAGGCCAGAAAGAACAACCCAGCCAAAAAAACACGCGGAATCTGTGCAAGACGCCCATCCCGGCTCCGAAACAGCACACGTCTACAACGCAGCTTTCAGAGAAGACGGAGATGGCACAGCCATTGCATGGTGTGGTCTTAACACATAATCCAAGGCAAACTTCGCGTCTTACAAGAAATGCTCGACTAAAGAAGCAGAGCTAACAGCCTTATTATACGGAGTCCCTGACTCCAAAAGCGTCCAAGCACTTGCAGCTCTACACGAACTGGAAAGAGGCCAGCCACTTGCCGGAAGCGAGACGGTTAAAAAAAAAATTAAAGCAAAGACTTAAATCTAGAGGGGTTAAAATCACAATCTCCTGGGTCCCGGCCGAGTCGGAAAAGGGGGGAACGAGAGAGCACACGAAGCCGCGCGGGAGTTCATTCATTCTCCCTACCCCTCCGCAACAGGCCAAAGCGCGATTCTCGACAGCCCTCCGCCCGTAATTACTTAAGAGGTCTCTGAAGATGAAGAAAAGCCCGACTGGGACGAGGAAGCGACCCTTGCCCACCTTGAGCGATGAAGGTTCCTGCGTAATATGCTACCTGAAGACGATGACCCACTGCCAAACGGGTACGGTCGGTGGGGTAGAGTGCGACTTCGGAGACTCCGAACCGGACCGCCTTTCCCCCGCCAGTCCGGGCAAAGTTCGAGAAATGTGTGCTCAAGACAGATTAAGAAAAAGAACACGCCGACGACGGATCTTGCAGACGATGCGCAACTGGACAACAAGCCACAAGTGCCCATCTGTCATAGGACTGTGTGGAGCTCAGCCGGACGCGGGAAAACGCAATGGGAAAACTGCAGGCCAAGCTGCGCCCGTCAATCCTTCGAGACTGGATAAACCCGATTCACGCACCGCAGCACTGCAAATCCGTATTGGATTCGCTGCTTGACTTCGTCGCGACAGCAAACATCCAGAACTCCATCTGATTACAGACTTTTCTGGTACCTCCTTCCTTATCCACACAGCATTCCCGCACCCCTTCTCTCCCGGATGTCAGTGGAAAATTGGTTAGACAGAGTCGTACGCGGTTTACTTTTTTCTTCATTAATGACACATGTTCATTCCATATTTTTTCTCGCCAGAATAACTGTGAATGAATGAATAAACTTTATTGCAGGTATGGGTTCTAGTACACCCAGTTGGAGCCCCTAGTCCGGGGCCCCATACGTGGCGGCCACCGACTCGGCACGCTCCACCAGCCATTGCTGGCCGGTGGCCGTGTCATCGGTCAGCCGCTCCTCCCAGGAGGTGGGGGAGGGGTTGGGAAGAGGCAAGACAGAGGGAATGGCTTGGCATTGCCAGACCATATGGAGAAGGGTAGGACGATCGCCGCAGTGCGGGCACTCAGGCGGACCACGGGAGGGGTACACGTAGGAGTAGAAAAGGGGCGTCGGGAAGGTGTTGGTTTGGAGTTGACGCCATAGGACGCCCTGTCTGCGAGTAAGGGAAGGCTGAGGAGGAGGATAATGTTGTCGAGCGAGGCGTAGCTCGGCTAGGTGAGTCGAGTATGAAAAAGGGGCTGGTCGGATGGTAGCAAAGTCTTCCCCAGGTGCCCGGTTTGAGAGTTCTCGGGCGAGCGCATGTGCGCGCTCATTACCAGGGATGTCTGCGTGCCCAGGCACCCAGACTAACCGGAAAGTGTGGGAGGTGGAGGATAGGAAAGAGTCGAGTAGGGACGCAGTGAAGGGATGTAGGGTGTTGTAAAGGAAGTGGCGACATGCTGTCTGGGAGTCAGTCAGAATGTGAGTGGGCGTGGAAGAGGAGAGAGTGGAGGTGGAAAGGATTGCCCTGGCAACCGCACGCTCCTCCAGGAGGGACACGTCAGTGAGACCACGTTCCGTGGCAGCGTGGACTAGCCTGAGATCACTGTTCACGACGACTGTGATCCCCCCACGTGCATCCTGCGGACTGGCGTCCGTAAGGAGGGCACGAACGGTATCGCAGCCTTCAGTAAACGCGCGTCGGAGGTAGCGCGAGCGATGGTCACGCCGGGCCGAGTGACGGGTAGGATGCATATGGCGGGGAATAGGAGCCACAATGAGTTTGGCGCGAGCAGCGGGGGAGAGACCCGCAGCGCTGAAGGAAGCAGGACAGGGTGGGAAACCAAGGGTGGCAACTGTGATTCACTGCAGGAACGAGGAACAAGCGTGAGGAAATATTTAAGAATCTTCTGCATCAGTGACAGTATCAGCGTCCCTTTTCCTAATCTTCTCAACCTCGAATTTCAGCGCCACCTTTCAAAAGATGACGCAAATGCGCGTCGTCTGCTGCAACATAAGTCCTTTTTGATATTTAGGACAATTAGTACGCTTTAAAAATTACAATCATTGCAAGCGATTTTAATGAAAGCGAGAAAATCTGTAATTAAAGAGTCGTTTTTGAAATAGCTGTCCTCTTATCTGAAGTATAGTTCTTGCATACAGAGTCGAGCTTCAAAATAGACTTATGGTTTCATATTATATCAAACAATTCTGAATTTGAATACAACCAAATTAGCCCCACAAAGTACCAGCCTATTTCATCTAGCTTAATTTAAAAAAATGAGATCAGATGTAGAATGCCATCTTAGGAAACCAGGAACGCTTGAAGGGAATTCTTTTAAATTTTTTTCATCTTCAAGCAGTGTTTAAGAAGAATCTGCAGGCGTTGCACTTCTAATTTTTTTTTTCTTATGCCAGGGTTTGATATTGACCAAAAGCATGCGCTCACTATACTTCAAATTCCTATGAAAGAGGCACTTTTTGAATAAATATAAAACAAAATGTGGGTCTATTAATTAAGAAAAAAACGTAAGTACAGAACCCGACGAGTCCGTTTTCTAATCATTAAATAAAATTAGAACGCGACTTGGATGCATTATATATCTTGAAACTAGGAATGCCTAGAGGCAAGTCTTTGAAAATATTAAAACTTGCCTTTTTTGCTTTTTTATTGCGTGTTAAGTTTCGACATATGACAGTTCACATTCGGGACTTAAATACAGGTAATTAATTGTCAATTTATTTACAAAAAAAATATACGTGGCACGTGCACAGACGCGACATTTGTACCACAAACGTCGGCTGCCACCGGTATTATAGTTGGAGCAAGGAGACCGCCGGTTTAAACTGAGAATGCAGCGAATGGGCCACAAGCACGAAAGCTCGAGGTCGCTCCTTTGAGGCGTTCTTCCGCAGAACAAGCACCCGATCTAGAGATGCCAGTCTCAAAGCCAGGAGCGCGGGCTGGCTCGCTCTTGTAGCTTTGGCTGCATTCACAACTTAAAGGGGTCATCAAACGAAATTGAATCGGAATGTTCATAACTTTGCAGAGGCGTACTGCCTCTGCAAAGTTCATAACTTTGCAGAGGCGTAATACACTCCCACAAACCGCCAGTTATTCATTAGGTTCTCTGACGCGATGAGATTGCGAGGATAAAAGTGAACAATTTCTTGCAGTCTTGCCTTTGTAAACCTTGATGACGTAAGTGTGGGATTGTGGGAGCAGACCTGACCACAGTCATGCGGGGCTCATGGATTGGACGCAAAAACTGTGAGCATTCGACTTCGGCTCGTAACAATGAATTCCTCCGCGGACACTCGGGTAGTGGCTCGTGCCCAGTACATTGTACAACCACAGAGGTGATGAAAACAGCCGAGCTCTAACAGCGACTGGAGCTCAACACGTGTTTTCTACTTTGACGACCCCAGCGCGTGGATATATGTTTAACGTTGGGAGGCACTCACTTGATTGAATGACGTTTTAGCGAACGCCCACGTTTCACCGAATGACACTTTAGCGAATAGTAGGACGCCGCGAAGCGGCGTTTTCGGGTGGGCTAAATGGGTTCACATTTTTGTAATGAGCCGCCGCAGACTGTCGCCGCGAAGCGGCGTAAAGCGGAGCGCGGCGGATGGGTTAACGCGCGCCCCCGTTATTCGCTAAAACGTCGATTCGCTCAAATGTCACTGTTCGCTAAAATGTCATTCGCTCATGTGATATGGACCCTTTAACGTTGGCAGCATGGGATAGGCACAAGGCCACGCGGCTGCTTGTTCTGGCTCCAAGTTGAGGGCATGAACGATGTTCATATTTCTCCAATTGGTTTTCTGCGAATTTTAGTGCCTAGAAAGAAAAAAAAACGAAGTCAAGTGATTTTTAGTATTTAGCGAGTATTTAGTATTTAAAACATGTGGTTTAATTTTAAAAAGTGGGACATATGTGTCCCGTAGGCAGTAACACATTCCAAAAAGTGGGACATATTTGTCCCAATGTCATTTTATGGTTCCAACCCTGAGCTATTTATTAGCAGGCCCTACATGAAACGGTCCAATGCATGTCGCACACAGCGGCACAGCACAGGCGAAACAAAACAAGCTTGTGCGAACTTGTCTTTTTTCCGTTGAACACCAACGGCATCGGCGCCTCTTCGTCACTCTCTGGGGGTCGTGCTGCTTCCCCGAAAAACTCACCTCGTCAGACACTCCTACCGTTTTCTGGCCACTCCTGGAGACTTTCTTGTTGATGCAAACGGCATCTTGTTGTTCCAGCCCTTGAAGGTTCGGCCGTTGATCAGTTGACGGCCAAGCAGAAGTCGAAACCACAGCAGCCCATTTCGATCGTTCCCTTCACTTGGATGAACACATTTACTATAGCTGCGAACAGAAGAATATAAAAAATCCGATACCACGACTTTTTCGGTCGCCTATGATGCGCACCTCTCATTTGATCAAACTTATCAACCCCCCCCCCCCCCCCTACAGGGTGTGGCCGTAAAGACGTTCACATTTGGCACGCCTAGCAAAAATCGAATTTCAAACGTGCATACCTGAAATTGGGCACATGAACGTCATTTATTCCAAATTGTTTTGCCTATCTTTTTCAGACGTTAACTCGGGAGTAGCGAATTATAAGAACGATAGCAAAAATGCCACACGCACATTTCCTATGTCCTATACCCGCTCGTTCGCCGTCTGCAATCTGGTTCGTGACGCCGCTCCCAGGTGGCGCACTGAACGGAAAAACGCGTTCAGTGCGTCACCTCTAAGCTTCTAAGAAAATATTCTAAGCTTAAATGGTAAAACAAAATGGCTAGGTGGCGTAAGCTACCGCCCGATCCAAAGGGCTCAGCCGTATTCATCCATCCATCCATCGCGGGAAACGCCGAATGAAATGCTGGCGTCGGGCAAGATAATGGCGATGAAAAGTGATTATAACGAAATAAATCAACGATTGTTGAAATTACCTGTTTCAAGTGAAGTTTTGAGAGGTGGTCACGCAAGCAAGAAGACCATGATGTGACGAGATCATTTATTAACACCCTGGAATAGCAAGTGGTGCTGCTACCGTTGCAGACAAGTTCGTTTTGAGTTATCATTTCATGCTGATTTTTACAGGGCCGCTGTAACTCATAAAGAAATTTGTTTTTCAGACAGCTTGGGTATAATTAACACACATGTCGCAAAACATATTGGTAAAAAAAAAGAAATCATATTAATTGGAGCAATATTTACGGCGCTAGAATCATTTTGGCGGGCCAATGATAAAATGGCTGGTATTTGAGAGAGATAGTCGTCTCTTTGCTGGTTTCCCATTGGTGCACCTCTATCAGCAGCCTCTACTTTGCTCTCCGCGTGCCGCAAGCAGCACGAGAGACAAAAGTAAGAGGGAAACTAATAGTTTCATTTCCATCCATGGCCAGAAATTTGTGACAAGCTGTTCTAGTTCACTTATTTACCGACACGTGGCGTATTCACCTTTAACTTTTACGTCGTGTGCAAATTCCCGCCAAACCGAAATGCGTTCCGCGTGCAATGAATAAAATTGTGAAAAATAGAAAATAGAGCTACGTTATCAGAGCTTCTCAAACAGTACTACAGAAAGGGGGAAGATCAATTGATGGACAGCACAAAGAACACGCAGAGAGCGTGCTGACGCGGCAGTAAAACCCGCGCCAGTGTTGGTGGTTAATTCGACGAGACGCGCTGTTTGTGTGTGTCAGTGTGTGCGTGCGTCCGTGCGTGCGCGTGTGCGTGTGAACGCGCGCGCGTGTGTGTGTGCATGTGGTGGGGGAGAGTGTAAAAGCAGCCTGTGAGCGCATTTTGAGGCAAACAAACGCAAGACGGGCGCAAAGAGCGGACGAGCACGCCGTATCAGCGCCTCCCGGTTGCAAGAAGTCGATAACACTATTATTCCGCGTTTTCATATCTAGCGATATGGAAGCAAAAAAGTCAGATCTGCGGAAGAATTCCGAACAAGTATTCGAAAAACTACCCGACAATACATATGCGATATTTTTGGAAAGTTGTTTGCAGATTGGCGAGTGTGTCGAGTAAACTACAACAAAAAGGATCCATATTTTGTGTTGCCTAAATTAGGCTTTCATGAACTCCACAACCATCGTATCGCTACACTGCCTCCGCTGAAGTCATCAGGAGCGAAATATTCTCTTTGGTATGACCACTCGCTGTGCTGATGTCTGGCTTCCTTTTTTCTTGGGATTTTTCTTGAAATTGGTAAAACTGAAAAGCTCCGAACTGAAATTTTTGAATTAAATGAAACCCCAGGTTAACTGGAAAAATTGCTTTATTTCTGTTGACCCCGAAAACAAACCGCCCTTTTCCGCGAGGCTGCTTCCTTCTGCTGCAATTATTGTTTCTACATGGGCCACTTAGTGATAACTGGCGCGAATAGCATTGTGTGTTGTAAAAACGCGATAGATGTGCAGTGGCTTTTACGACGTAAGCCCTGATAAACCCTGATTTCTGGTCGACACCAGAAATAGATACCGAAAACAGAGAACTTTGAAAAAATGAACACCCAAAGACACCCTTAAATTTAAAAAAGAATACACAAAAATACGGAACCCTACCTATAAGTTATAACGAAATCTAAAAGCTGCACCAACATATACGAAATCCAGCTTATAATTAGGATTCTGCGTTTTCGGAGTTTATTTCTGCTTAAAATCGCGGAGTGTTGTTTAGTGCTTATTTTTTACCATAAATTCGGAGTTCTTTGGAGCTTTCTTTCATCGTACAGAGTTTTTCGGCTTTTTCGGTGAAGTGAACGAAAGGTTGTAAAACAGCAGTTTGTGAATTTAGTAAAAGTATCCTTTTCAATGAGAAACGTGTTCGACGATTCCCCTTTTTTAAAATAGAAGCTAAACGGAAGTTCTTTGTGATCATACAAATTAAAGTTGATACTGCGAGGGCCTGAAAAAGGCCTGCAGTTTTTCAAATAAATAAATAAATATTAGGTATAGAGAAGTAGAGCAAAACTTGTTCGAAGATCCCTGGAAAATATTAAGACCAGTAGGATTCATAGCAGTTGGCGGTCCTGAAAAATCTGAGTTTTTTGGGTAAATATAAATATTAAAATATTTTACCGGAAGTATTTTTTCGATTTTATCGAATTTGTCCGAAAACACAGAAGCATACTTATAGTACTCACGTCCGCCCCAGAAACCGGAATACGCCTAATATATTTAGAAGCCTTTATTAAGTAAATGGAGGAAGGATCTCCACGGTGACGATAAAAATAAAAGGCCGGTTTAATTATGCGAACTGTGTTAAAATAGAAGGAAATAATGAATTATTTATTTTGGAGGTATCGTTGAACTGTACCCGACCGTCATCTCGATCCTTTCAGTGCGCGAGCGCTCTCTCCTTCCTCTTTCTTAGTTTCTTCCGTGTCTATTTAGTCTCCGGAAGCTTGCACCTTCTTTTTCTTAGTCTACAATACTTAATGATATCACCAAACGTACAGAATTACGCATTCAGAACCCGTCTAAAACTGTACCGCGCTATTCATATAGTCTCATTCTCGATTTATTAGCGTGTCAGATCTTAGGCAATGTAAGTTCATTCATCCTCTCCAGACTCGTCGACTAATCTCGCTCTTTTGCTTACTTCATCGGTTCCTTCAAAACTTCGGTCAGTCCAGTTCACCTCTTTTGGAACCACTGCCAAGCGGGGCAATGCCAGCTCCAACGGCAAGGCTAAGTCCGTCCTGATATTTTTTATAGCGTTGCTCTCCCCCTCTTTCTGTCTGTCTCTCTCTCTCTCTCTGCCTCTCTTTCTTTCTATTTTATTAAGAACCACCGGATTCTTTTCGTAAAAAGCAGCGAAAGCTTCCAGCGAATATTTCGTTCAGCATCCATCCTTTTAAAACCTCAGCACTTCCTCGTGCCATCCAGAACTCAAACGATCTTTCCGACAATAATTGACACCCTATCAGATCGCAAAAAGTTGCGCGGTGCACTGGTTAACAGTTTCTTTCCACCAGGCTGGCACTCAACAAACTGAGTTTTTTCTTCTGTTGTTGAGCTATTGTAACCCTTACATTGTGTTCTTGCTCCCAAGGGCTTACTTATCAAAGCACGTTTATTCCGATTATCACAAAACGTTCGACTGCCGTCGAAGGAATATTCTAAACTGTATCTTTGTTTTTGGTGTGTCACTATTGGGCTTATTCACATGTCATCACGTTTTACATTAGTGCTACATACCTCTTCCGCGGCAGACGTTTTCAGCGCTCAAGAATAAATAAAGTTGTGGCTACGCTTTCCGTGAGAAAGTCAGGAAATGCATGAAATACATTTGTTTATTGTTCATTTTTGTTTATTTATTACCTACAGTTCGCCCTTGGGGCATTATTATTTTTGTTTATTTATTACCTACAGTTCGCCTTGTGGTATTAATATTTAAATGGCGGGGAGAAGTTCGCACAAATATGTGGCCGAGGACTCGAGATTGCCTTTTCGAGTAACCAGACACTTCGTTTGTTTTGACGTTCGCTCGCTATGTAATACCTCACCTCAGCTTTCAGGCCCACGTGACAAACTCCCACAATTCAGCTCAAAACGGCGTTATGACCATATCAGGAGTTCTTAGTACTTACAGAAATTTGCACACGCCACCACGTTTTTGGAGCATGACATAGGAGCAGTAGTGAGGACTGCTGCACCGAGATTGTGAAGATTATTCACATTTCAAGAAACAGGCTGCTGCGCATGTGCGTTGTATATAATCAAAAACACGTACGTGTGGAAAAATACAAATGTTGTTCTGTCAACAACATGAATGATATTGCCTTTTTCACTTCCGCATAATTCCAGCGTAACTTTCTGATACTCCTATCAGAAAGGTAGTTCCAAAAGTGCAATGCAACGCCGTTCTTATTCTAATGTGTGAGTACTACTCCGCTGACACAGCGGCCACCGAGCGAGATTGGTTCCTGCTAGTAAGAAGAGGAAATCGGAGGATTTAGGAACGACTTTATAACTCCACAGTAAATTCAGCTGAAACGAGCGGAACTCCCGAATCTTTGATTTTGTCCAAACGCCGAGGTCTAGTATAAAAACTAATTCGAGTAAATATGCGATATATTCCTGAAGTATGCAATTCTTTGGTCCTATTCCGTTAATTGCTTTAAACAGACACAGTCGTTAAAATTTGATCATAGAGCATGACCTCACTACAGTGATTAGAGCCTGTGTTCCTCAAGGCCTTCAAATACTCTAACGAAAACGTCGTGAGCTTATGTTAATGTCTGCCCTCACACATCATAAAGTTAAAAAACCTTTCTCAGTTTTCACGTCGGTCGGTCTGTCGAGGGGGTGGTGGTTGCAACCACATAAGATATCGCACCTTCGGTGGTCGCACGGACACGTGATCTTGATCATAAGGGATCACCTGTCCATCGTCACTGAGGTCACGTGACCATAGTCCATGGGGTCCCGTCCACCACGTGACCACATAAGAAATAGCGCACCTTTGATGGCCACACATGGTCACGTGACTGAGTCGGAAGCAACCTGACAATACTGATAATAGCGTACTTTTGCTGGCCACATGTTCATGCGTAAGCGTCGTTTGTTTGTGGGTGGGGGTCACGTGACCATGGCCCATCGGTTTTCGTCCACCACGTAGCCACACTAGAAATAACGAACCTGCTGGTCGCACGGTCAAGTGCCCATGATCCGTGGGGTCACGCGAGACCGTCGACCACTACGTGATCCCCCCGCAGTACCCTTCCGGAGCATCTTCAGAATTCCAAAAAAGCACTCACGGAAGAAGCCATATAAAGGACCTCACGGAAGTCGACAAAGATTCATGGAGGTTCCATAACAGTTCCAGACCCCTTTAACGAAGAAGCGTTTACGCCATAAAAGACGGTGCAAAATGCTGCGAGTTCCACGAGAATCTCCTACACGATTTGGTTTATAATTTCTTATTTATAGCTATATCTAATTTTTCTCTTCAATGAACCGCAGCAAACGTTACGATTCATCCCAGCCAACCCAGCCCGGTGAGCGTGCCACATGACTTTACATTTTTCGCACTGCTGCGCAATACCGTCTGATCACGTGGCGCACTTTCTGTGTTGGTTTGGTTCCGAGGTTCGTGAAGTACCTTTCTGTTCATTTGTGACTGAGACAGAGTAAAACCCGTTTCTTTCTCAATGCTCTTTATTCCAAGGCTAACATAATTTTCTACAGCAGTACGCTTCCGGCCACCGTTTTATTGAACAAAGACTGAGGGTCTGGCTACTTTGTTAGGAAAGGGGAGATCAAAGTTAGTGTTAAAGAAAAAACATAGCTTAGCTTATCACTTCGCGTCCGCATACACGATGCACGCACGCGCGCACGTTGCGCTTTTAGAATTGCTTTGAAGGCTCGTTGCGCGTTGTCGTGTTGTCCATGGGCCAAGCAGTTTGGCGAGTCTGAAAGGTTTCAGTGTTCATCCGCTCAGATGTTGTTTCTAGGATATCTCCTCGAACCTTGGTCTCTCTATACTCAAGTGGTAGACGACGCGAAATATATAACTTTCATCCCTCTACTACATGCTGGTATCATGGCAAATACTTGAAAATACCTTTATTTTGAAAAAAAAAACGCTTCAAAGTGGACCTGGTTTTTCAGTACTGACGGTTTCGCCCTACTTTTCAAATTTGAGCACACGCGCCTTCACAGGGAACTTTTGGAGCACGGCTCATGCACCCATTCTGGGCGAAATATATAATTTTCATCCCTCTATTACATGCTAGTGCCATGGCAAATACTTGGAAATAAATCTGTCTTGAGAAAAACCGCTCCGAAGTGGACCTGGTTTTTCCGTTTCGACGGTTTCGTCCCATTTTTAAAGTTTGAGCACCCGCGCCTTCACAGGGAACTTTTGGAGCACGGCTCATGCACCCATTCTGGGCGAAATATATAATTTTCATCCCTCTACTACATGCTAGTGCCATGGCAAATACTTGGAAATAAATCTGTCTTGAGAAAACCGCTCCGAAGTGGACCTGGTTTTTCCGTTTCGACGGTTTCGTCCTATTTTTAAAGTTTGAGCACCCGCGCCTTCACAGGGAACTTTTGGAGCACGGCTCATGCACCCATTCTGGGCGAAATATATAATTGTCATCCCTCTACTACATGCTAGTGCCATGGCAAATACTTGAAAATAAATCTGTCTTGAGAAAACCACTCCGAAGTGGACCTGGTTTTTCCGTTTCGACGGTTTCGTCCTATTTTTAAAGTTTGAGCACCCGCGCCTTCACAGGGAACTTTTGGAGCACGGCTCATGCACCCATTCTGGGCGAAATATATAATTTTCATCCCTCTACTACATGCTAGTGCCATGGCAAATACTTGGAAATAAGTCTGTCTTGAGAAAACCACTCCGAAGTGGACCTGGTTTTTCCGTTTCGACGGTTTCGTCCTATTTTTAAAGTTTGAGCACCCGCGCCTTCACAGGGAACTTTTGGAGCACGGCTCATGCACCCATTCTGGGCGAAATATGTAATTTTCATCCCTCTACTACATGCTAGTGCCATGGCAAATACTTGGAAATAAATCTGTCTTGAGAAAACCGCTCCGAAGTGGACCTGGTTTTTCCGTTTCGACGGTTTCGTCCTATTTTTAAAGTTTGAGCACCCGCGCCTTCACAGGGAACTTTTGGAGCACGGCTCATGCACCCATTCTGGGCGAAATATATAATTTTCATCCCTCTACTACATGCTAGTGCCATGGCAAATACTTGGAAATAAATCTGTCTTGAGAAAACTGCTCCGAAGTGGACCTGGTTTTTCCGTTTCGACGGTTTCGTCCCATTTTTAAAGTTTGAGCACCCGCGCCTTCACAGGGAACTTTTGGAGCACAGCTCATGCACCCATTCTGGGCGAAATATATAATTTTCATCCCTCTACTACATGCTAGTGCCATGGCAAATACTTGGAAATAAGTCTGTCTTGAGAAAAACCGCTCCGAAGTGGACCTGGTTTTTCCGTTTCGACGGTTTCGTCCCATTTTTAAAGTTTGAGCACCCGCGCCTTCACAGGCAACTTTTGGAGCACGGCTCATGCACCCATTCTGGGCGAAATATATAATTTTCATCCCTCTACTACATGCTAGTGCCATGGCAAATACTTGGAAATAAGTCTGTCTTGAGAAAAACCGCTCCGAAGTGGACCTGGTTTTTCCGTTTCGACGGTTTCGTCCCATTTTTAAAGTTTGAGCACCCGCGCCTTCACAGGGAACTTTTGGAGCACAGCTCATGCACCCATTCTGGGCGAAATATATAATTTTCATCCCTCTACTACATGCTAGTGCCATGGCAAATACTTGGAAATAAGTCTGTCTTGAGAAAAACCGCTCCGAAGTGGACCTGGTTTTTCCGTTTCGACGGTTTCGTCCCATTTTTAAAGTTTGAGCACCCGCGCCTTCACAGGGAACTTTTGGAGCACCGCTCATGCACCCATTCTGGGCGAAATATATAATTTTCATCCCTCTACTACATGCTAGTGCCATGGCAAATACTTGGAAATAAGTCTGTCTTGAGAAAAACCGCTCCGAAGTGGACCTGGTTTTTCCGTTTCGACGGTTTCGTCCCATTTTTAAAGTTTGAGCACCCGCGCCTTCACAGGGAACTTTTGGAGCACAGCTTATGCACCCATTCTGGGCGAAATATATAATTTTCATCCCTCTACTACATGCTAGTGCCATGGCAAATACTTGAAAATAAGTCTGTCTTGAGAAAAACCGCTCCGAAGTGGACCTGGTTTTTCCGTTTCGACGGTTTCGTCCCATTTTTAAAGTTTGAGCACCCGCGCCTTCACAGGGAACTTTTGGAGCACAGCTCATGCACCCATTCTGGGCGAAATATATAATTTTCATCCCTCTACTTCATGCTAGTGCCATGGCAAATACTTGAAAATAAGTCTGTCTTGAGAAAAACCGCTCCGAAGTGGACCTGGTTTTTCCGTTTCGACGGTTTCGTCCCATTTTTAAAGTTTGAGCACCCGCGCCTTCACAGGGAACTTTTGGAGCACAGCTCATGCACCCATTCTGGGCGAAATATATAATTTTCATCCCTCTACTACATGCTAGTGCCATGGCAAATACTTGGAAATAAGTCTGTCTTGAGAAAAACCGCTCCGAAGTGGACCTGGTTTTTCCGTTTCGACGGTTTCGTCCCATTTTTAAAGTTTGAGCACCCGCGCCTTCACAGGGAACTTTTGGAGCACAGCTCATGCACCCATTCTGGGCGAAATATATAATTTTCATCCCTCTACTTCATGCTAGTGCCATGGCAAATACTTGAAAATAAGTCTGTCTTGAGAAAAACCGCTCCGAAGTGGACCTGGTTTTTCCGTTTCGACGGTTTCGTCCCATTTTTAAAGTTTGAGCACCCGCGCCTTCACAGGGAACTTTTGGAGCACAACTCATGCACCCATTCTGGGCGAAATATATAATTTTCATCCCTCTACTACATGCTAGTGCCATGGCAAATACTTGGAAATAAGTCTGTCTTGAGAAAAACCGCTCCGAAGTGGACCTGGTTTTTCCGTTTCGACGGTTTCGTCCCATTTTTAAAGTTTGAGCACCCGCGCCTTCACAGGGAACTTTTGGAGCACGGCTCATGCACCCATTCTGGGCGAAATATATAATTTTCATCCCTCTACTACATGCTAGTGCCATGGCGAATACTTGGAAATAAATCTGTCTTGAGCAAAACCACTCCGAAGTGGACCTGGTTTTTCCGTTTCGACGGTTTCGTCCTATTTTTAAAGTTTGAGCACCCGCGCCTTCACAGGGAACTTTTGGAGCACGGCTCATGCACCCATTCTGGGCGAAATATATAATTTTCATCCCTCTACTACATGCTAGTGCCATGGCAAATACTTGGAAATAAATCTGTCTTGAGAAAACCGCTCCGAAGTGGACCTGGTTGTTCCGTTTCGACGGTTTCGTCCTATTTTTAAAGTTTGAGCACCCGCGCCTTCACAGGGAACTTTTGGAGCACGGCTCATGCACCCAGTCTGGGCGAAATATATAATTTTCATCCCTCTACTACATGCTAGTGCCATGGCGAATACTTGGAAATAAATCTGTCTTGAGCAAAACCACTCCGAAGTGGACCTGGTTTTTCCGTTTCGACGGTTTCGTCCTATTTTTAAAGTTTGAGCACCCGCGCCTTCACAGGGAACTTTTGCAGCACGGCTCATGCACCCATTCTGGGCGAAATATATAATTTTCATCCCTCTACTACATGCTAGTGCCATGGCAAATACTTGGAAATAAATCTGTCTTGAGAAAACCGCTCCGAAGTGGACCTGGTTGTTCCGTTTCGACGGTTTCGTCCTATTTTTAAAGTTTGAGCACCCGCGCCTTCACAGGGAACTTTTGGAGCACGGCTCATGCACCCATTCTGGGCGAAATATATAATTTTCATCCCTCTACTACATGCTAGTGCCATGGCAAATACTTGGAAATAAGTCTGTCTTGAGAAAACCACTCCGAAGTGGACCTGGTTTTTCCGTTTCGACGGTTTCGTCCTATTTTTAAAGTTTGAGCACCCGCGCCTTCACAGGGAACTTTTGGAGCACGGCTCATGCACCCATTCTGGGCGAAATATGTAATTTTCATCCCTCTACTACATGCTAGTGCTATGGCAAATACTTGGAAATAAATCTGTCTTGAGAAAACCGCTCCGAAGTGGACCTGGTTTTTCCGTTTCGACGGTTTCGTCCTATTTTTAAAGTTTGAGCACCCGCGCCTTCACAGGGAACTTTTGGAGCACGGCTCATGCACCCATTCTGGGCGAAATATATAATTTTCATCCCTCTACTACATGCTAGTGCCATGGCAAATACTTGGAAATAAATCTGTCTTGAGAAAACTGCTCCGAAGTGGACCTGGTTTTTCCGTTTCGACGGTTTCGTCCCATTTTTAAAGTTTGAGCACCCGCGCCTTCACAGGGAACTTTTGGAGCACAGCTCATGCACCCATTCTGGGCGAAATATATAATTTTCATCCCTCTACTACATGCTAGTGCCATGGCAAATACTTGGAAATAAGTCTGTCTTGAGAAAAACCGCTCCGAAGTGGACCTGGTTTTTCCGTTTCGACGGTTTCGTCCCATTTTTAAAGTTTGAGCACCCGCGCCTTCACATGCAACTTTTGGAGCACGGCTCATGCACCCATTCTGGGCGAAATATATAATTTTCATCCCTCTACTACATGCTAGTGCCATGGCAAATACTTGGAAATAAGTCTGTCTTGAGAAAAACCGCTCCGAAGTGGACCTGGTTTTTCCGTTTCGACGGTTTCGTCCCATTTTTAAAGTTTGAGCACCCGCGCCTTCACAGGGAACTTTTGGAGCACCGCTCATGCACCCATTCTGGGCGAAATATATAATTTTCATCCCTCTACTACATGCTAGTGCCATGGCAAATACTTGGAAATAAGTCTGTCTTGAGAAAAACCGCTCCGAAGTGGACCTGGTTTTTCCGTTTCGACGGTTTCGTCCCATTTTTAAAGTTTGAGCACCCGCGCCTTCACAGGGAACTTTTGGAGCACAGCTTATGCACCCATTCTGGGCGAAATATATAATTTTCATCCCTCTACTACATGCTAGTGCCATGGCAAATACTTGAAAATAAGTCTGTCTTGAGAAAAACCGCTCCGAAGTGGAGCTGGTTTTTCCGTTTCGACGGTTTCGTCCCATTTTTAAAGTTTGAGCACCCGCGCCTTCACAGGGAACTTTTGGAGCACAGCTCATGCACCCATTCTGGGCGAAATATATAATTTTCATCCCTCTACTTCATGCTAGTGCCATGGCAAATACTTGAAAATAAGTCTGTCTTGAGAAAAACCGCTCCGAAGTGGACCTGGTTTTTCCGTTTCGACGGTTTCGTCCCATTTTTAAAGTTTGAGCACCCGCGCCTTCACAGGGAACTTTTGGAGCACAGCTCATGCACCCATTCTGGGAGAAATATATAATTTTCATCCCTCTACTACATGCTAGTGCCATGGCAAATACTTGAAAATAAGTCTGTCTTGAGAAAAACCGCTCCGAAGTGGACCTGGTTTTTCCGTTTCGACGGTTTCGTCCCATTTTTAAAGTTTGAGCACCCGCGCCTTCACAGGGAACTTTTGGAGCACAGCTCATGCACCCATTCTGGGCGAAATATATAATTTTCATCCCTCTACTTCATGCTAGTGCCATGGCAAATACTTGAAAATAAGTCTGTCTTGAGAAAAACCGCTCCGAAGTGGACCTGGTTTTTCCGTTTCGACGGTTTCGTCCCATTTTTAAAGTTTGAGCACCCGCGCCTTCACAGGGAACTTTTGGAGCACAGCTCATGCACCCATTCTGGGCGAAATATATAATTTTCATCCCTCTACTACATGCTAGTGCCATGGCAAATACTTGGAAATAAGTCTGTCTTGAGAAAAACCGCTCCGAAGTGGACCTGGTTTTTCCGTTTCGACGGTTTCGTCCCATTTTTAAAGTTTGAGCACCCGCGCCTTCACAGGGAACATTTGGAGCACGGCTCATGCACCCATTCTGGGCGAAATATATAATTTTCATCCCTCTACTACATGCTAGTGCCATGGCGAATACTTGGAAATAAATCTGTCTTGAGCAAAACCACTCCGAAGTGGACCTGGTTTTTCCGTTTCGACGGTTTCGTCCTATTTTTAAAGTTTGAGCACCCGCGCCTTCACAGGGAACTTTTGGAGCACGGCTCATGCACCCATTCTGGGCGAAATATATAATTTTCATCCCTCTACTACATGCTAGTGCCATGGCAAATACTTGGAAATAAATCTGTCTTGAGAAAACCGCTCCGAAGTGGACCTGGTTGTTCCGTTTCGACGGTTTCGTCCTATTTTTAAAGTTTGAGCACCCGCGCCTTCACAGGGAACTTTTGGAGCACGGCTCATGCACCCAGTCTGGGCGAAATATATAATTTTCATCCCTCTACTACATGCTAGTGCCATGGCGAATACTTGGAAATAAATCTGTCTTGAGCAAAACCACTCCGAAGTGGACCTGGTTTTTCCGTTTCGACGGTTTCGTCCTATTTTTAAAGTTTGAGCACCCGCGCCTTCACAGGGAACTTTTGCAGCACGGCTCATGCACCCATTCTGGGCGAAATATATAATTTTCATCCCTCTACTACATGCTAGTGCCATGGCAAATACTTGGAAATAAATCTGTCTTGAGAAAACTGCTCCGAAGTGGACCTGGTTTTTCCGTTTCGACGGTTTCGTCCTATTTTTAAAGTTTGAGCACCCGCGCCTTCACAGGGAACTTTTGGAGCACGGCTCATGCACCCATTCTGGGCGAAATATATAATTGTCATCCCTCTACTACATGCTAGTGCCATGGCAAATACTTGGAAATAAATCTGTCTTGAGCAAAACCACTCCGAAGTGGACCTGGTTTTTCCGTTTCGACGGTTTCGTCCTATTTTTAAAGTTTGAGCACCCGCGCCTTCACAGGGAACTTTTGGAGCACGGCTCATGCACCCATTCTGGGCGAAATATATAATTTTCATCCCTCTACTACATGCTAGTGCCATGGCAAATACTTGGAAATAAATCTGTCTTGAGAAAACCGCTCCGAAGTGGACCTGGTTTTTCCGTTTCGACGGTTTCGTCCTATTTTTAAAGTTTGAGCACCCGCGCCTTCACAGGGAACTTTTGGAGCACGGCTCATGCACCCATTCTGGGCGAAATATATAATTGTCATCCCTCTACTACATGCTAGTGCCATGGCAAATACTTGAAAATAAATCTGTCTTGAGAAAACCACTCCGAAGTGGACCTGGTTTTTCCGTTTCGACGGTTTCGTCCTATTTTTAAAGTTTGAGCACCCGCGCCTTCACAGGGAACTTTTGGAGCACGGCTCATGCACCCATTCTGGGCGAAATATATAATTTTCATCCCTCTACTACATGCTAGTGCCATGGCAAATACTTGGAAATAAGTCTGTCTTGAGAAAACCACTCCGAAGTGGACCTGGTTTTTCCGTTTCGACGGTTTCGTCCTATTTTTAAAGTTTGAGCACCCGTGCCTTCACAGGGAACTTTTGGAGCACGGCTCATGCACCCATTCTGGGCGAAATATATAATTGTCATCCCTCTACTACATGCTAGTGCCATGGCAAATACTTGGAAATAAGTCTGTCTTGAGAAAACCACTCCGAAGTGGACCTGGTTTTTCCGTTTCGACGGTTTCGTCCTATTTTTAAAGTTTGAGCACCCGCGCCTTCACAGGGACCTTTTGGAGCACGGCTCATGCACCCATTCTGGGCGAAATATATAATTTTCATCCCTCTACTACATGCTAGTGCCATGGCAAATACTTGGAAATAAATCTGTCTTGAGAAAACCGCTCCGAAGTGGACCTGGTTTTTCCGTTTCGACGGTTTCGTCCTATTTTTAAAGTTTGAGCACCCGCGCCTTCACACGGAACTTTTAGAGCACGGCTCATGCACCCATTCTGGGCGAAATATATAATTGTCATCCCTCTACTACATGCTAGTGCCATGGCAAATACTTGGAAATAAATCTGTCTTGAGCAAAACCACTCCGAAGTGGACCTGGTTTTTCCGTTTCGACGGTTTCGTCCTATTTTTAAAGTTTGAGCACCCGCGCCTTCACAGGGAACTTTTGGAGCACGGCTCATGCACCCATTCTGGGCGAAATATATAATTTTCATCCCTCTACTACATGCTAGTGCCATGGCAAATACTTGAAAATAAATCTGTCTTGAGAAAACCACTCCGAAGTGGACCGGGTTTTTCCGTTTCGACGGTTTCGTCCTATTTTTAAAGTTTGAGCACCCGCGCCTTCACAGGGAACTTTTGGAGCACGGCTCATGCACCCATTCTGGGCGAAACATATAATTTTCATCCCTCTACTACATGCTAGTGCCATGGCAAATACTTGGAAATAAGTCTGTCTTGAGAAAACCGCTCCGAAGTGGACCTGGTTTTTCCGTTTCGACGGTTTCGTCCTATTTTTAAAGTTTGAGCACCCGCGCCTTCACAGGGAACTTTTGGAGCACGGCTCATGCACCCATTCTGGGCGAAATATATAATTGTCATCCCTCTACTACATGCTAGTGCCATGGCAAATACTTGAAAATAAATCTGTCTTGAGAAAACCACTCCGAAGTGGACCTGGTTTTTCCGTTTCGACGGTTTCGTCCTATTTTTAAAGTTTGAGCACCCGCGCCTTCACAGGGAACTTTTGGAGCACGGCTCATGCACCCATTCTGGGCGAAATATATAATTTTCATCCCTCTACTACATGCTAGTGCCATGGCAAATACTTGGAAATAAGTCTGTCTTGAGAAAACCACTCCGAAGTGGACCTGGTTTTTCCGTTTCGACGGTTTCGTCCTATTTTTAAAGTTTGAGCACCCGCGCCTTCACAGGGAACTTTTGGAGCACGGCTCATGCACCCATTCTGGGCGAAATATATAATTTTCATCCCTCTACTACATGCTAGTGCCATGGCAAATACTTGGAAATAAATCTGTCTTGAGAAAACCGCTCCGAAGTGGACCTGGTTTTTCCGTTTCGACGGTTTCGTCCTATTTTTAAAGTTTGAGCACCCGCGCCTTCACAGGGAACTTTTGGAGCACGGCTCATGCACCCATTCTGGGCGAAATATATAATTGTCATCCCTCTACTACATGCTAGTGCCATGGCAAATACTTGGAAATAAATCTGTCTTGAGCAAAACCACTCCGAAGTGGACCTGGTTTTTCCGTTTCGACGGTTTCGTCCTATTTTTAAAGTTTGAGCACCCGCGCCTTCACAGGGAACTTTTGGAGCACGGCTCATGCACCCATTCTGGGCGAAATATATAATTTTCATCCCTCTACTACATGCTAGTGCCATGGCAAATACTTGGAAATAAATCTGTCTTGAGAAAACCGCTCCGAAGTGGACCTGGTTTTTCCGTTTCGACGGTTTCGTCCTATTTTTAAAGTTTGAGCACCCGCGCCTTCACAGGGAACTTTTGGAGCACGGCTCATGCACCCATTCTGGGCGAAATATATAATTGTCATCCCTCTACTACATGCTAGTGCCATGGCAAATACTTGGAAATAAGTCTGTCTTGAGAAAAACCGCTCCGAAGTGGACCTGGTTTTTCCGTTTCGACGGTTTCGTCCCATTTTTAAAGTTTGAGCACCCGCGCCTTCACAGGCAACTTTTGGAGCACGGCTCATGCACCCATTCTGGGCGAAATATATAATTTTCATCCCTCTACTACATGCTAGTGCCATGGCAAATACTTGGAAATAAGTCTGTCTTGAGAAAAACCGCTCCGAAGTGGACCTGGTTTTTCCGTTTCGACGGTTTCGTCCCATTTTTAAAGTTTGAGCACCCGCGCCTTCACAGGGAACTTTTGGAGCACAGCTCATGCACCCATTCTGGGCGAAATATATAATTTTCATCCCTCTACTACATGCTAGTGCCATGGCAAATACTTGGAAATAAGTCTGTCTTGAGAAAAACCGCTCCGAAGTGGACCTGGTTTTTCCGTTTCGACGGTTTCGTCCCATTTTTAAAGTTTGAGCACCCGCGCCTTCACCGGGAACTTTTGGAGCACCGCTCATGCACCCATTCTGGGCGAAATATATAATTTTCATCCCTCTACTACATGCTAGTGCCATGGCAAATACTTGGAAATAAGTCTGTCTTGAGAAAAACCGCTCCGAAGTGGACCTGGTTTTTCCGTTTCGACGGTTTCGTCCCATTTTTAAAGTTTGAGCACCCGCGCCTTCACAGGGAACTTTTGGAGCACAGCTTATGCACCCATTCTGGGCGAAATATATAATTTTCATCCCTCTACTACATGCTAGTGCCATGGCAAATACTTGAAAATAAGTCTGTCTTGAGAAAAACCGCTCCGAAGTGGACCTGGTTTTTCCGTTTCGACGGTTTCGTCCCATTTTTAAAGTTTGAGCACCCGCGCCTTCACAGGGAACTTTTGGAGCACAGCTCATGCACCCATTCTGGGCGAAATATATAATTTTCATCCCTCTACTTCATGCTAGTGCCATGGCAAATACTTGAAAATAAGTCTGTCTTGAGAAAAACCGCTCCGAAGTGGACCTGGTTTTTCCGTTTCGACGGTTTCGTCCCATTTTTAAAGTTTGAGCACCCGCGCCTTCACAGGGAACTTTTGGAGCACAGCTCATGCACCCATTCTGGGCGAAATATATAATTTTCATCCCTCTACTACATGCTAGTGCCATGGCAAATACTTGGAAATAAGCCTGTCTTGAGAAAAACCGCTCCGAAGTGGACCTGGTTTTTCCGTTTCGACGGTTTCGTCCCATTTTTAAAGTTTGAGCACCCGCGCCTTCACAGGGAACTTTTGGAGCACAGCTCATGCACCCATTCTGGGCGAAATATATAATTTTCATCCCTCTACTTCATGCTAGTGCCATGGCAAATACTTGAAAATAAGTCTGTCTTGAGAAAAACCGCTCCGAAGTGGACCTGGTTTTTCCGTTTCGACGGTTTCGTCCCATTTTTAAAGTTTGAGCACCCGCGCCTTCACAGGGAACTTTTGGAGCACAGCTCATGCACCCATTCTGGGCGAAATATATAATTTTCATCCCTCTACTACATGCTAGTGCCATGGCAAATACTTGGAAATAAGTCTGTCTTGAGAAAAACCGCTCCGAAGTGGACCTGGGTTTTCCGTTTCGACGGTTTTGTCCCATTTTTAAAGTTTGAGCACCCGCGCCTTCACAGGGAACTTTTGGAGCACGGCTCATGCACCCATTCTGGGCGAAATATATAATTTTCATCCCTCTACTACATGCTAGTGCCATGGCGAATACTTGGAAATAACTCTGTCTTGAGCAAAACCACTCCGAAGTGGACCTGGTTTTTCCGTTTCGACGGTTTCGTCCTATTTTTAAAGTTTGAGCACCCGCGCCTTCACAGGGAACTTTTGGAGCACGGCTCATGCACCCATTCTGGGCGAAATATATAATTTTCATCCCTCTACTACATGCTAGTGCCATGGCAAATACTTGGAAATAAATCTGTCTTGAGAAAACCGCTCCGAAGTGGACCTGGTTGTTCCGTTTCGACGGTTTCGTCCTATTTTTAAAGTTTGAGCACCCGCGCCTTCACAGGGAACTTTTGGAGCACGGCTCATGCACCCATTCTGGGCGAAATATATAATTTTCATCCCTCTACTACATGCTAGTGCCATGGCGAATACTTGGAAATAAATCTGTCTTGAGCAAAACCACTCCGAAGTGGACCTGGTTTTTCCGTTTCGACGGTTTCGTCCTATTTTTAAAGTTTGAGCACCCGCGCCTTCACAGGGAACTTTTGGAGCACGGCTCATGCACCCATTCTGGGCGAAATATATAATTGTCATCCCTCTACTACATGCTAGTGCCATGGCAAATACTTGAAAATAAATCTGTCTTGAGAAAACCACTCCGAAGTGGACCTGGTTTTTCCGTTTCGACGGTTTCGTCCTATTTTTAAAGTTTGAGCACCCGCGCCTTCACAGGGAACTTTTGGAGCACGGCTCATGCACCCATTCTGGGCGAAATATATAATTTTCATCCCTCTACTACGTGCTAGTGCCATGGCAAATACTTGGAAATAAGTCTGTCTTGAGAAAACCACTCCGAAGTGGACCTGGTTTTTCCGTTTCGACGGTTTCGTCCTATTTTTAAAGTTTGAGCACCCGCGCCTTCACAGGGAACTTTTGGAGCACGGCTCATGCACCCATTCTGGGCGAAATATGTAATTGTCATCCCTCTACTAGATGCTAGTGCCATGGCAAATACTTGGAAATAAATCTGTCTTGAGAAAACCGCTCCGAAGTGGACCTGGTTTTTCCGTTTCGACGGTTTCGTCCTATTTTTAAAGTTTGAGCACCCGCGCCTTCACAGGGAACTTTTGGAGCACGGCTCATGCACCCATTCTGGGCGAAATATATAATTTTCATCCCTCTACTACATGCTAGTGCCATGGCAAATACTTGTAAATAAATCTGTCTTGAGAAAACTGCTCCGAAGTGGACCTGGTTTTTCCGTTTCGACGGTTTCGTCCCATTTTTAAAGTTTGAGCACCCGCGCCTTCACAGGGAACTTTTGGAGCACAGCTCATGCACCCATTCTGGGCGAAATATATAATTTTAATCCCTCTACTACATGCTAGTGCCATGGCAAATACTTGGAAATAAGTCTGTCTTGAGAAAAACCGCTCCGAAGTGGACCTGGTTTTTCCGTTTCGACGGTTTCGTCCCATTTTTAAAGTTTGAGCACCCGCGCCTTCACAGGCAACTTTTGGAGCACGGCTCATGCACCCATTCTGGGCGAAATATATAATTTTCATCCCTCTACTACATGCTAGTGCCATGGCAAATACTTGGAAATAAGTCTGTCTTGAGAAAAACCGCTCCGAAGTGGACCTGGTTTTTCCGTTTCGACGGTTTCGTCCCATTTTTAAAGTTTGAGCACCCGCGCCTTCACAGGGAACTTTTGGAGCACAGCTCATGCACCCATTCTGGGCGAAATATATAATTTTCATCCCTCTACTTCATGCTAGTGCCATGGCAAATACTTGAAAATAAGTCTGTCTTGAGAAAAACCGCTCCGAAGTGGACCTGGTTTTTCCGTTTCGACGGTTTCGTCCCATTTTTAAAGTTTGAGCACCCGCGCCTTCACAGGGAACTTTTGGAGCACAGCTCATGCACCCATTCTGGGCGAAATATATAATTTTCATCCCTCTACTACATGCTAGTGCCATGGCAAATACTTGGAAATAAGTCTGTCTTGAGAAAAACCGCTCCGAAGTGGACCTGGTTTTTCCGTTTCGACGGTTTCGTCCCATTTTTAAAGTTTGAGCACCCGCGCCTTCACAGGGAACTTTTGGAGCACAGCTCATGCACCCATTCTGGGCGAAATATATAATTTTCATCCCTCTACTTCATGCTAGTGCCATGGCAAATACTTGAAAATAAGTCTGTCTTGAGAAAAACCGCTCCGAAGTGGACCTGGTTTTTCCGTTTCGACGGTTTCGTCCCATTTTTAAAGTTTGAGCACCCGCGCCTTCACAGGGAACTTTTGGAGCACAGCTCATGCACCCATTCTGGGCGAAATATATAATTTTCATCCCTCTACTACATGCTAGTGCCATGGCAAATACTTGGAAATAAGTCTGTCTTGAGAAAAACCGCTCCGAAGTGGACCTGGTTTTTCCGTTTCGACGGTTTCGTCCCATTTTTAAAGTTTGAGCACCCGCGCCTTCACAGGGAACTTTTGGAGCACAGCTCATGCACCCATTCTGGGCGAAATATATAATTTTCATCCCTCTACTTCATGCTAGTGCCATGGCAAATACTTGGAAATAAGTCTGTCTTGAGAAAAACCGCTCCGAAGTGGACCTGGTTTTTCCGTTTCGACGGTTTCGTCCCATTTTTAAAGTTTGAGCACCCGCGCCTTCACAGGGAACTTTAGGAGAACGGCTCATGCACCCATTCTGGGCGAAATATATAATTTTCATCCCTCTACTTCATGCTAGTGCCATGGCAAATACTTGGAAATAAGTCTGTCTTGAGAAAAACCGCTCCGAAGTGGACCTGGTTTTTCCGTTTCGACGGTTTCGTCCCATTTTTAAAGTTTGAGCACCCGCGCCTTCACAGGGAACTTTTGGAGCACAGCTCATGCACCCATTCTGGGCGAAATATATAATTTTCATCCCTCTACTTCATGCTAGTGCCATGGCAAATACTTGGAAATAAGTCTGTCTTGAGAAAAACCGCTCCGAAGTGGACCTGGTTTTTCCGTTTCGACGGTTTCGTCCCATTTTTAAAGTTTGAGCACCCGCGCCTTCACAGGGAACTTTTGGAGAACGGCTCATGCACCCATTCTCGGCGAAATATATAATTTTCATCCCTCTACTTCATGCTAGTGCCATGGCAAATACTTGGAAATAAGTCTGTCTTGAGAAAAACCGCTCTGAAGTGGACCTGGTTTTTCCGTTTCGTCGGTTTCGTCCCATTTTTAAAGTTTGAGCACCCGCGCCTTCACAGGGAACTTTTGGAGCACGGCTCATGCACCCATTTTGGGCGAAATATATCATTTTCATCCCTCTACTACATGCTGGTACCATGGCAAATACTTGGAAATAAATCTGTCTTGAGAAAAACCGCTTCAAACTAGACCTGGTTTTTCCGTTTTGACGGCTTCGTCCAACTTTTCAAATTTGGGCCTCCGCTCATCCACAAGGAAGTTGTTTAGAACATTCGGGTCTTTAACTGGGAAAAATGATAAAATTTAAGTCCATCAAATCAATCATGGTACAACTGCATATCCTTGAAAATAAACCTCCTCGATGGGAAAGGCGTTCGAGCGAGGACGTTACGTAGTTCTCATTTTCCAATGTTCTCCTCGCTGGATCGACCGACATGTTTTTTACTTGATATTTTGAATTTATGTGCTTGACGTGTCATGAAGAGACCATCAAGTACAGTCAGCTTCCTTGCCAAATAATCACTCAATATTCCCACTTTATTCGCCCTAAATGTAGCTTCGCCAAGGTCAATAATTTCTTAATGATTAATAACAATATTTCTATACCTTTTCTTAGCCGTGATAAAATTTCTAAATGAAAAAACAAATAGTTGCTTTCTTTGTTTGGTAGTTGAGTGATCCCAGCAGCAGAATGCAGGAAACGATTCTGAACAGCTGGCTGATCGATTATGCGCCTGGTTCGACAAACTGGTCTCAGGAACCCGAGCAAATAAGTTTGAGAGAAGACAGAGCGTACACTACGCTTCCTAGATGTTTTTGCCTTGTCGCAGTTATATGGCAAATCTCGTATCTTTCTGTATTTTTAAATTAGGGAGGTTTCAAAATCACTTTGTGTGGCACGTTTGGGAGAGGTGCCCCAGAAGGATGTTTTTTCTACGCATTACAAAATATCATACAAATCACGAAACTTTGTCATATGATGGGGGGAGGGTTGTATTTATAATATAAAATTAAAATTTATTTCACTCACCTAACGATATATTTTAAAAACCGATCAAACCTGATACCACCCATAGTGGCTATGCATCAAATAATTTACTCAAATGAGGAACCTGCAGTTTATGCGCTGTAATCTTGACTTTTTTGCGGAAGGATTGGATCGTGTCAGAGATTGGACGGGTGGCATGGCAAATCTGAAAAAATGTGATGTTGAGCAAATATTGCCGTATTTCTATATTTAATGCATTGCTTCTATGGGAGCGTTGCCATAATCCGCCAAGAGATGGCGCTAGCATGCGATGGCACAGATTTCTGGGCATGAGGAAGTGGAAGTTGTGCGTTCATTCAATTGTTTACTCTTGAAAAATACATCTTCTGATACGCCTCTTCTGTCACGGCGGTTTGAAATAATGTTGATGCTGCAGCGGCCCTTTAAACGACTAGGGTTCGGCCGATTCGTTGTGCCCGCCGTTCACAGACACGCAAAGCCGAGCTTCGTACGCCAGGAAAGCCCTTTCGCGCATCACATCATCGATCTCGAGGAACGTACCCTCAATTTTTTTCTTTCAGCTCTTCCATGCTGGGGATCCTCTTCTTGTAGACCTTTTAGAAATCCCCATACAAAAAAAGTCGCACATATTTAAGTCGTGTAAGCATAGACTGATCCCCGACCCATCCACCGCTGAGGGAACGTGTTATTGGGCCATGCCCTCACACTCTTTGCGTAATGGGGAGCCGCCCCATCCTGCATGAATATACAGTTTTCCTTTGTCATTTAATACCTTTCAAGCTCACGGAGCATTTCGATTTTCAGCATGTCCAAGTAGGCATCTGCGTTAAAGGTGCCATCGAAAAAAAAGGGCCCACTATATGCATTCAAACCAAATCCCATTCCACACTGTCACCTTCGGTAAATAGAGATGCCGTTTGTCCACGGCATGAGGGCTATCGCGAGTTCATATCCTGCTGTCCTGGCGGTTCACACGCCCATCAAGGTGAAAGTTTGCTTCGCCACTAATTAAAACAAACTGCAGGTGCCCAGGGTTGCTCTTAATTCGCAACAACTCCGCCTTGCAAAATTCTAAACGTTAGACGTTGTCGCTGTCGTGCAGGGTTTGGACAACTTGCATCCTGTACGGGCGGAAATTATTTTTACGCCGAATCCGTCGTACCCTTTTTTTTTTTTTTTTTTTCGAAATTTCGAGCAACTTGGCTGCTCGTCTTGTTGACAACTTCTGGTCGCCCTCGAAGACAGCAAGCACCGCTTCAAGGAGCTCCTCATTTTTCAGCACGCTCTCACGTTCACTGAATGGATTCTTTTTTTTTTTTTTTAAGTCTTCTCCACTCGCAAAACAATCCGCCAAAGTCAAAATTGTCGCGTGTAAAGGCGGGCGTTTATGAAATGCAGTGCGAAATTTTCGTTGTGATGTGGCCACCGAGTTCTGCTCCAAGTACCCCTTCACCGCCTGGGCAAACTCATTTGCCGAGTATTCCAGCATCGCAGGGCGGCGCGGAAAATATTTTGATAATAACTGCAGCAGATAGCAGTGATGTAATTGGCCTAAACCGTTTTGAAGCACCTTTTTGGAGCAGCCAAAACAATGCTTTGGAGCGGCAAAAGTGGCATAATCACAACTATTTCTAGCGAGGAGGCTCCTGCGATCTTTACGTTTTGTACTGTTAGAGGAGAGAGCTCCACAACGACGGACACCTAACGCCATCTGTGGAGGGCGGAGAGAGCTCTACAACGACGGACACCTAGCGATCGGTGGAGGGGTGGAGGGGGAGGAGGAGCATCGCGGGGAGAACGCGCTCACGTCATGTCGTCACGGCAAATTGTAACCCGTTTTAACCCGCATTAAATCGTTGAGTTGCAATTAATATCGCTTATTCTTGAGCTCATCCACGACTAACATGGCGACGAGGACTCACTAACGAGGACTACGCGGACGGGCAAGCAGCGAAAATTCGGTATGAAGCGACCGACGACTACCTAAAAGAAACACGCGCGAGCGGCCCACGGACGACCTGACGACGGCATCACGATAAAACACACCAGGTCACCGCGACGGTTACATCCTCGAGTGTCATAATAGCGAGAACGCTCAAACGACGCCTAAGTCGACATCAAGCCGAAAAGCAACACCGCACGCGGCGAGCGGCACCGAAAACGTGGTGAGCTGTCAACACGTGCACCAGCGACACCAGCGAAGAAACGCAACAAGCAACGACCGTACTGCCGTACGCGACGGACTGAGGACACCGGCTCAACGAGGTCAACGACTGGGGACGGCGAGGAACACGTACTCTCGGATCCGTTTCCCGACCTCCACGGCGTCAGTCGACGGCGTCCCCATCCACGGCAAAACGCAACGCGATAAAGCGAAGACAAACTGCATGTTTGCAACGACATCTGTCTTCACCGAAGACCGCGACAGCACCGGCAAGGCTGACACCGGACACATGTGCGCGATGAAAAATGCGAGGACACCGGGCCAAAGACTGCGCTCAACCTGACACCCGCACCGAGGAGGAGAAAGCCGCAGCAACACGACGACGCGAAGCGAAACAGCCAACTTTGGAACGCATGAACAACATCATCACAGCGCATCATGCAGACAAGAACTGGAGAATTCTATTGCCTTCGCACGTCAACAGCACCGAGTCGATAGCGCGCTGGGACACAGGCTCAGCCGTAACACTCATGAGCTAGAGCTTCGCTGCAAGCCAAAACTTCGAGATCACCCCAGGCCCAGACTGTGTCCTCAGAAACCCGTTCGGAGAATCAAGACACCCCGTTGGCATAACACAAGCCGATATTGTCATTAGAAACGCCAGCGCTACGATTCAAGCCCCAAAGTTGTGAAAGACCTCCCACATCAACTCATGGTAGGCCTTGACTGGCGACAGGGTCAGTACCGTACGATTACATCAAACGCTTTGAAAACGGTGTACATTCCCTCGAGTGGATCCCCAAATCACGCAACCGAGGCCAAGAAACAATCATACAAAGGCAAAACGTCACGGTACCCACATCCAGTTATGTGAGCGTGATGTACCGATCAAACGAAGACATCACACGCAACATGTTTCTAGGACCGAGAACAAACCTTTGTGGGGAACAACTTTTGCCGCAGACCAACCTCACAGTTCTTCAACAAGCCAAAGCAACCGAAGGACAGAACGAGGAGCACAACAGACCTGACTGTCACAATACAAATGTGATAGAAGTGTGTGGAGTAGTGGAATCCCTACGAGCTGACAACCACGTGAACCCACGTCTTCTATCCGCGCAGGCATTCGCAGACTCCATTCGTAACAGGCTGAACCCGCCCGAACTCAACGACGCTGAAACTGAACAGTTGAAGGCGACGCTTCTCGACAACCATTGACGTCTTCACCAGACCAAACAACGAACTAGGTCTTTGCCCACACATCGAGAGCACACCATCGAGCTCATCGACTCGAAACCTATCCGCATTCAACCATACACTGCAAGCGAAACCAACCGGAAGTTCATACGCCAATAGACGAAAGAATGGCTCAAGAAAGGGATCATCCGCCGATCCAAATCAGCGTATGCTTCCCCGGTAAACGGCGTTGACCAAACGCACCACGAATCCACTCTTAAAAGACTGTGCGTGGACTATCGTTTCTTGAACGCGGAAACAGTGAAACGGGCGTACCCAGTGCCAAGAGTAGACACAATATTCCCCAAGGTCGCAGGAGTGCGCTACCTGTCGAAAATCGACGTCAAAAAAGCCTTTCTAGACATCCGCTTGTGCGAAGAGGATATCCACATGGTTGAAAAAACCATGAGACTGCGGGTAAACGAAACAACACTAAAAGTTTTTCAACTATGTGCAATGTACACCAGCTCGTTTGCGCACTTGCATTTTGTTCAGGATATCCAGAAAGCAGCATTTGTGACAGAAGGTGGTCACTTCGAACCACTATGGATGCTGTTTGGACTCTGCACAGCACCATCGACGATGCAAAGCGTGATGAACGAAGGCCTTCAGACACTAATCGACGACGGACATGTCATTGTGTACATGGACGATGTGTGTGTGTTCAAACTTCACAGACACAGTCGAGACGCACATCAAGATTCTGGACCAAGTTCTAAGGACCCTCCACGACCTTGGACTACGAGTCGACCTGAACAAGTGCATGTTCGCAGAAAAGACGATTCCGTTTCTCGGATTCCTAGTCTCACGGGACGGAGTAGCTGTGGACGCTCAACGCACAGCAGCGATCTCCAGCTACGGGATCCCACGATCAAAGACGGACATTAGATCCTTTCTCGGACTCGCGTCGCACTACCGCAAGTACGTTAAGGATTTCGCGAAAATCGCACAGCCATTAACCCAGCTCACGAAAAAAGAAGCGTTGCTGACATGAACCCCTGAATGTCAAAGTGCCATGGACACGCTAAAACAACGGCACCGAAGCACCAGTACTTGCAAACTTTGACGCAGGCTTACCAACCCAGGTGTATGTGGACGCCTCGCACGTCGTATTCGGAGCAGTACCAATCCAAGTGCACGGCAACTCTACTCGTGTCGCCGAATACGGGAGCAAGAAAGTAATGGACGCCGACAGCAGCAAGCACTCGACCGAGCTAGAAGCGATAGCGGCTCACTGGGCCATTACGGATCGCTTCCACCCATACCTTCAAGGTCTGGAACACTTCGAACTCTTCACGGACAACTGGGCCGTAGCCGCCATCATGTCAAAAAAGAACCCAAACCGAAGATTCACACGAATCGTTTTCGATTTGGCAAAGTATCATTTCACCGTGCGTCACACACCCGGAAAGACAAACGCAGTGGCTGATGCTCTCTCACGCATGAGGCCCGAAATAAATGCCATTTGTGTACTGAAAGCCAACGATGATCGACTACGTGATGCACAAAACGAAGACCCCGAGCTGGCAGCGATCATCACAGAGCTCGAGACACCGGGAGACACGGTACACCGGAAACGCCTGGAGAGAAACTTCCAGCTTGCCAACGGCATTTTGATGCATGTCACAAAGCAGAACAACACAACGAGACTCCGAACCAAAGTGCCCAAGTCCCTGCGCAACGGTGTCCTGAGAAGCCATCATGACGACGCTGGACATGGTCACGCGCTCCGAACGAAGTCTAAACTTGAAGGACGGTACCATTGGAGCAACATGGACCGCGACATCACGAAGTATGTTCGAGGGTGCAAGATATGCCAACTACACAATCACGCGACAGGCGTGCAACCAGGCACTCTCAATCCCAGGGTCATCCCCACGACACCGTTTGATTCTGTGGCCATCGACCACGTCGGATCAATCAACACCGATGACGAAAACAAGTACTTCATACAGCTGTGGACCTCATGGCTACGTTCATTGCGACACGCGCAGTGCCCGACAAATCTACAGCACATCATGCACGAAGCCAGGATTTTGCTTCGGAGAGGGAAAGCCCATGGGCCCCCCTCCCCCCCCCCCCCCCCCCCCCCCCCACCTGGCTACGTGCCTGCCGCACACGTCCTTATATTCATAGAGGAAGACATTGCGACGAAGTTCGGAACTCCACGGTCTATCATCTCGGATAACGATAGCGCATACACGTTAAGAGCAGCAAACGAGTACCTCCAACGACGCAGTATCGAACACATCTTCACGGTACCATACGCACCGGAGACGAATGGACTAGTCGAAAGAGCCAACGGCAGGATTCTCCCACCTCAAAGCAAAAACGTGAATGGAGGCGTGGATCACTGGAGCGATTATCTTTAAAAGTGGCAATGGCCCTCTGTGGCAATGGCCCGAAGAGGCGTGCCAAGTTTATGCGTCTTTGCCGAAAAGAAGACCTCCAAGTAACCTGTCTTACACTTTCTTGTGCTGTTTTTCAACTGTGACAGCTCAAGGCCATTGCACAGGTTTAGGGCAGCATTATTGACCTTTTTTGGTTCGAGTGAAGTTGGTCTGAAATTTTTGCAACTGGCATCACGTGCTTTTAAATCCAGTGCAGACAAAGAGAGAGGTTTTGTGATGCTGGCTGGGACACTGGATCGCCCTACAGGTCGCTCTAGAAGTCCTCCTTGAAGTCATCCTAGACATAGTCCTTGATGTCGTTTATATTATGAGGAAAGAGACAAACTTAAAGCCACTCCCTCAATGTGAGGGGACGAGGTTATAAAACCAACACGATGTTTCTTTAGATCTACATGCAAAGGAAAAGAACTTTTTTTTTTAAACAGCGTAGATTGAAAAAGATTGTTATAATACGAATTTACAACGAAGTAAACAAAAATTTAGAGTAATATTTACGGCGCAAAATGAATTTGTAGTTTACAACCGCGGGAGCCGCTGCTGGTCACGTGGTAAACCTGTGCGCCGCGCCGCTGCGTCGCCGCCACCGCAAAGTCACGCCGCCGCCGCCGCACGCTGAGCGTGGTGCGACGCCGGTTCAACGCGTTTCTCCTCGTCGGCGACGCCGCGCAAGTTCGTCTGCTCCGGGGCGCCGACGCCGTCAACTTCTGACCGCCGCACAGGTCGTCTGCTATCGTAGTGCCTGTGCTCTTTCAGAAGCTTTCTTTCTGCTCTAAAAGTTGCTTATTGATCTTCGTTTTTTGCTTCAATTTTTACGAAGATAAATAAGTACCTTTTAGAGACCATAGGAAGCTTCTGAAAGAGCGCAAGCACCATCTGACGAATAGCAGAAAGTCACGTGATAAATAGCGGCCACTAAATCAGTTTCTCCGATAGATTTAGCGGACAATATCAGTTTCTCCGAAGATTTGGCGGGAAATTGACGTCATGTAACCTCAACACCAATACGATTCCCCGCTAAATGAATTGGTGTTGACATCATGTGACATTAATCATCCCGCTAAATCCAGCGGAGACACTGAATTTGTTCATAGATGACGGGCCACCAAGTCATGTGACGTCATTTTTCCCCCTAACTTTAGCGGAGAAACTGAATTGGTGGTGGGGTCACGTGTCGCCAATTTTTCAACTAAATTTGGGTGGAAACTGTGGGAGGAGAGGAGGGTATAAAGGAGGAGGAAGCAGGGTACGCAGGAGGAGGTGGGGAGAGTACGGAGAAAGAGGAGGAAAGAAGGGCGAGGAAAGAAAAAGGGGAGGAGGAGGAGGAGGAGGAGGGTCATCCCCTCCCCTCCTCCTCCTCAAGAGCTGTGCTCTAGTTTCGCATTACAGAAATTGGTAAACGTCTTTCATTTTTTCTTAAGTGGCGATTGCGTTGAAGAGTAGTTTCCTTCTGCATCCAACTCCCCAAATGCTCCCCAGCGGGAGCAGCCACCCTTGAAAAAGATGCCAAGCTCGTTTTGAAATGTTGAGCCCCTTCATATTTTAGGCACTCGTTGGGAGTTCGTTTCTTTTATTATTATCTTAACTTAATCGTACAGATTTCTTTCGAATATGTTCGTTTCAAATCAATATTTTGAACCAAATTTAACGCACTTTCACGCGCCCACTCTTCTATAAACTATGTGGATACTCTAGATTGGAGTTTAGATACCGTGTCCGCCATTAGATCAGCCAAACATTACCAGCTGCCATCAGTGCTAAAATAAAACCATCGTGAGAATGGTCGGGTGACGTTATTTATCAGTAATTATTTACCGGAAATTCTCGAAATGAAGGTGATTTATGAAAAGATGTATGGATACTTCCTCATAGATGATGAGGTATATGGTGCCCTTCAGTTGAATGGTGTTGATTAACAACGCAGCCTGACCCGGGGATTATAGTCAGAGTATACTTTTCCTGTTAAATAAGGGCGTTAGTGAGTAAAGCACGAAATAGGTGAGGTGAAGAATAAGTAAAGAGAAAAAGCGTATTTTTACTGAACTCCGTCTTTTATTGCTGTTATGAGTCTTTTCAAGTTTGTTTTATTGTAAGCATTTTATCAATTATTATTATCGTTTTCCCAAAACCTTATGTTGTCGATATTGATTGAGCTATACTTTCCACTGCGCCACCTCTGGATCTGAAACATATATATACATATAAATATAGATTTTGTTTTTCAGAATTAGCATTTGCGCAGATATTCGCACGATGCAAATATTAGCCTTAAATTTACTATAATATTGCTCGAAGTTACTTTCTAATATAGTGGTAATAAGATGCGAAGCTGATGTTCTATTTAATCGTGCATCTTTTTAAAGGTCAATTAAAGTTTAATTTCATTAACCGTGTTTTTTTTTTTTTTTTATTCCAACAAATTTATTCTAAAAAAATCATTAAAAGATGCACTAATACGGTTTCGTGCAGGTGAGTTATACGACCAGGGGGACGGTATGTGTGTGGCTAATCTTTGCGAAAAGTCGGCTAATAAACTAACCCCATTATGTAACTTTTTAATTAGTGAAAATAGACATATGGTGTACCAATTAGAAACTTCGAGATTGTTGTCGGAAACCACTAAATAACTCTTGTTAGAACGCCTCGTGGGAAACTGGGGGGCGCACCAAAGTTAGCACTCGTGAAGCAGGCGCAAAGCTAGCAGCGACGGAACGCGATAATGATCTAATCACCCGTGTTCCGCCGCGGCTAGCTTTGTGCCTGCTTTACGAGTTGTAGCTTTGACGCGTCCCCGAGTTTCCCACAAGCTTCAAGTCGTTCTAGAAAGAGTTGATGGTTTTCTCTAAGTTTCTAGTTGGAAACATGTCTATTTTCAATATTCAAAAATTTTATGAACGAATTTTAATTAATTAGTCGACTTATCGCAAAGATTAGCCACCCACATAATGTCCCCTGGCTGTATAACTCATCTACAGAAACAGTATTGGAGCATCTTCTATGGATATTTTGTAATAAATCTGTTCAAATTAAAAAAAAAGAATCATCCGGTATAAAGTTTCAGCACTAGAAGTATTTATACTTATCCGTGGTGCCTTCCTTAATTAAGAGCAGTGTTATTGCTTAGTGGGTGCTACTATGTAATGCTTGGAGTTTTGTAACTGGTGCCATGAACATTTTTTTTATCAAGACCAGCTGAAGTTGTAAATAGGATGCCCATTGTGGACGCAGTCTATGCAATAGTGATAGTTATTTCTCAAATTAGTATTTTTTTTCCAGTGCTAACGATGATAGTAAACTATGTTCTCATGATGTTTTATGCCATGCATAGAACGAAAAGGCGATGACACTATATCAATGTATCTGTGCTGAAATGCAAAAAAAGAACTCACACACTTTATACTTCACACACTACAAAAACGACGTTATTAAAACCCTAGACAAGAGAAAATATATACTGATGAGGATGGGGCGAACGAATACATTACAGCGAAGGTTTGCGTCTATACAGTAGGCTCCTAACTGCAAAATGTCTAAGACGAAATCGCTGGCTCTCTGAACGGCGGACTGAGGCGAAGAACTATAGAGCATAAATTTGAATTTTATAATAATATTTCTTTTTACCACGTATCACAATTTTTTTATCAATCTTTAAAAATTGAGTTTAGTTCAGATGCTCATGCAGCTTCTCTGACACAGTTAAGTTGCTTGTACCATATATAACTAAGGTATGCCACGCATTTAAGCAACGGCGATGACACTTACCGCATTCGAATTCACACTCGTCCTCAGATCGAAAGCAGTTCTGTGAAGAATGACAGCGCCCTCTTGACATAACTGCTTCGCAGTGATTGGTTCGGGGATTAAAAGTCCATCCTGGTATAACGTTTCCTCCTCTGCCACCTCCATAACCACCATTGTACCGGGGTTCACATTTCGCTTGTGCTGTTGTCAAGAACCCTGTAACATCAACCATGTAAGAGATTAACTAGCCTTAATTATATATACGTAGACATAAAGCAACACATTACTGAAACGAACCGTCATAAGCCCCGTCGTTCTTAAAGTAATAGGAACTGACATGTTCAGAAACGCAGGGTGTGGCGAGTTCCTATAGCATCCGATTATCGCTCCGCAATCATTGAGATTGCGGCATTCGGCGAATTCTATGCCGAAGAACAAACCACGATGCAAAAAGGGTGAACATAATGAAGCAGAAAGTCAGGCTGCAAACAAGCTAATGAAGGTTAGACATCGAGCCAAACACAACACGAGCCCAGTTTGAGACTGTTTGCATGGGTGCGTGCGTGCGTGCATGTGTGTTGTGTGTGGGTGTGGTCTTTTGATTTCTGCATTCTCAGGGTGGTGTTACTTATAACATAATATGCCACATTCGGCGTTTCTTGAGCTGTCTGATTCTCCGCCGAGAAGCTGAGGGAGAGGAAAGGACGAGAGCGTGCGGGGACGTGAGAGCGCCGAGCTCTGACTGGAATGATTAGTGGGTAGACGCAAAGCTAGCTGCCTTCATCTGTACTCGTACTCTGAACGCGTTGGATTGCCGAACGCCAGCGTCTTGCGTTCTGAGTTCGCGTTCCAACATGTCGAAAAATAAATATGCACAAGGGAGCTAGCATTACGTCTACCCCCTAATCATTCCAGTCAGACGTCGGCGTTTTTACATCTTAACTCGCTCTCGTCTGCTCTTCTCCCTCAATGTCTCTGCGCATAGCTCTCCGATGCATCCGACGCATAGCCCTCCGCATTTGGAGCACTGATGCGTACGACGGAGCAAACATACCACGTGGTTTTTAACAAACTCATGATTGGACCTGGCGGCCTGTAGCATTGGGCTTTAGTCCGTCCAGGATGAGACGGAGTGTAGTAACTTTTTTTCAGCAATTTGTTTTTTGATAACTTGTTTTTCATCCGTTGGGGACGATTATGAATTCTGCGTCTAGCCGGTCTTCATCCCAAGCTTCAATGATGCAAACTAAAGTTTTCTTTTTTTTTTAAAAGCACGGTGAAGTTGTTTATTTCTAACTTAGTAATGTTTTAAATTTCCATATGTTTTTCTGTCGTTAATTGAGTTTCAGGAAACATCCTTGTCCCATTTTGTTGGATAACAATCAAAGGCACCATTGTTTTGGTTTCCTCCCTTGAGATAAACTTACTAGTTCTCTATCCCGATTATTGCAACTGTAAAGAGATCAAAGGCAGTCCAGTACCCATTTACTTTTATACACCCTCCCCCCCCCCCCCCCCCCCCCCCCCCCCATCCTGGGGTCCTACACTCGCCAAACACAAAGTTGGAGCCGAAAGTTTGCAGAGTGCTCTGATTGAACGCCGGCGACAAAAGCGCAGAATCATCGTCATTATAGCCTAATCATCCGTGAACTTCGGTCCTGACTTTGAGTTTGACAAGTTTAGGGCTCCTGGACTTTAACAGGTTTATTGAGATCACCAGCGGCCCCACTTTTAATACTTTAGGAATTATAATGAAGAAGTGAATGCTCCCAGTATATAAAGTGCAGGTGACTAAGTCTTTACAGAGTTAATGCAAAAAGAAGTGTCGCATTCTGGAGAGGCACGCAATCTAAAAGTCTAAATCAAATGAAGAAAATGAAAACCAACAATTATACGGAATTAAAATTAGAAGAAGAAAAAAAGTCATAAAGACAGAGTAAATATCTGGATATATTTGGTAAACTTGGGATCAAATAAAATGAAAGCCGTTTACAACTCCCTGTAAAGCCGAATTAGAGCGCAGCTCTTGAGGGGGAGGAGGAAGGAAGGGTACTCAAGGGAAGGTATACCCCTCCTCCCTCCTCCTCACGTCCTCATCCTGTCTGCTACTCATCCCTCCGAGCGGCGTCGCCGTCGCCTCACGAGGGTCACGTGACCTCACGGGGTTCATGTGACGTCACCGGGATCACGTGACCTCAAGAGGGTCACATGAACCCTAGAGGTCACGTGACGATGGCGCCATTAGTGACGTCACTGATGACGTCGTCATCAGTAGTGACGTCATCAGTGACGATGACGATAACAATGACGATGACGTCATCAGTGACGATGACGATGCGGATGCCGATGGCGTCATCGCTCAAGCCGGAAACGGGCGAATAAGAGCTGGGCTCTAAAATGCATTGTCCTTTATAGAAGAAACAGGCTACGCGCATAGTTAAAGGGCGGGGACTCGAGAAATGGTGCAAATATAAAATTACTTTCTTACATTTTTAAAAAGTTTTGCTTTTGCATATGGCATGTTGCAGGATAAAATCTGTGAAAGAGGCGCCACACCAAAAAAGGTGCGCTCCACTTGATGCACGTTCAAATCGGAGCTTCATTTTAATTTTATGTTTTGTGGCAATCATATCTCTAGATCACCAAATGAAAGGATCGTATGGCATCATTTATAATTTTCCTTTTCAATTAACCATGTTCAAGCCAATTTGATTTTTGGCTATGTTCGTTTGCCATACCTTGCCTGTCTTTGGCCGCAGAGTCATATCCGAAGTATAGACCTGGCGCACTTCAGCCGAAATTTATACGACTGTTGCGCATAATATGTGCATAGTATAGGATAATTGTGTGCAATCATCTAGACTGTAAAGTAATTTGAGCAAACACCTTGAGTTATATAGGCTCCTTGCACATGACGTCATTTCCGATGCCCTCCAGAGAAAAGGGGAAGAAGGAGCTTCCTTCTTATCAGGATCCTCCTTTGTGCCTCCCGGATTTGTACAGGCGTCGCTATTCTCCCCCCAGAAGATTATAGAAGATTAACCTGTCACTCAAAATTCTTACAAAAGCAACTTCCCTCTCCTCCTTTTTCTTGGTGTGCAAAAGTATGCGATGTGACGTCAATGCAAGGAGCCTATTGTTTTATATAGGTCTTATGTGAAATTATGAGACCTCGCGGTAATACAGGTACAATAAAAAAAATTCTCAATAAGGAATAATAAAATAGTTGGCGCTGTACCATGTTTTTTTTTTACATCTGAACCTTATGAAGCTTTTGTGCTGAGGAGAGTATAGAAGTGCCATTTTTCTTTGCGATTCTGGGGTAGATCCCCACTCCAGCTCTAATATTTTAACAAACTCTATTCATCTTCATGGCAATAAAAATGAATTAAACAACTTTTATTCAAAGTCAAATTGTTCGTTTAGTTTCAGGGTGATTTTCCATAAATTATAATGTTGTAAATGTGATTGTGTACGTCGGTCAACGTAAAAGGGCAGAAACGAAGTAAAAAACGACATTTGTCCTAACAAAAATATGTGTATGACACTGTAATTGTACCACATTCAGTTAGAATGCTTGACGACATAAATGGTTCAATTATAGCATATGCTAATTAAGTCACGGGTATTATGTCCTCAACTAGAAATGACCAGACGCATCAATAGCATGCTGGTGAAGTACATAGAAACGACAAAAAAACGAAAAAAAAGTAGATAGTAAACAAAACAAGTTACAAGAAGAAACAAATCCTCATCGCTGCATTGATTCAACATCAAATGTTACCAGAGTAATGGTTCACAAAAATTACAAAGCTCTGCCTTTCATTCGACAGCCATTCCACATTCAAATTAATGCCCAGCACAACCGAAACAGCGAGGACGAAAATAGCCACAGAAATCATCGTACCCACCCCAACAGGTATTTGATTTCAAATAAACCCACCGAATAAATAAATGACAAAAATTATATTTTTGAACAGGAAATGTTCATACGCTTCAGTGTTAGGGTGATAAATTAAATATAAAAACGAGGGAAAAACGGAAAATAAACAAATCAAGTTCCAAGAGCCTACTCGTCGAGCTCGCTACTTTGATTCAACATCAAATGTTACAAGAGTAATGGCTCACAAAAAAATTGCAAGGTTTTACCGATTCTTTGGCACCCATTCCAGTTCGAAGTTAAGGCCCAGTACAACCTAAGCATCTGCGGCATGAAACAAGATGTACTACGTACCTGTTGTGTGAATAGAGATAACGACGGCAATCAGCAGGAGCTTCATCGCTTATCTTGATTCCTTCTTTATGGAATGGAATTTCTGCGCCGACTGCTTCTTACTTGAGCGAATTGGTGATTTTATACCTTCGACACGTTGCGTAAGAATCACGTGGGCAATTGCAACACTCTTCATTTCCGCCGTCATGACGGAAACTGTCAACTGTGATCATTGTTAAAACCTCTCGAGAAATAAAATAAAAGTAGAAGAAAAAAAAAACGTACAATACAACACACATTTGCAAAGTGCAGCTGCGTTTTTTCGGCCCACCTCAGTACGGGGAAAAAAAAAAAAAAAAGCTCGCCAAATAAATTAGATACAATCAAGGCTACTTTTTACTTCCGGCTTCTAAATATGTGTTGCCCGAACGTGTACAGATCTAAATACTATGTTGTACTTCGAAATTTAAACGCAGCGAACGTAGCGTTGCTCAAATAATGGGCCTTTGATTGGCCGGCGATCAGGGACGGGATATCTGCGACCAATCTTGCTACGCTCGACATCGGAGTATAACAGATAGCCTTAATACCAACCAACTCGACGTCATGAGCGGGCCTTGTCTTCTAGGTTGTATCGTCAGAGCTCGGTCCTTCGACGTCGCCGCGAGCTCTTGTTTCCTCCTCACGCTCAGTTTTTGTTCCTGTGGTCAGCGACAACTTGAGAAGCGGAGGGTGCGGCAAAAGTTCCTTGCAGTTCATTATCATTCCTCGGTCTATGAGATTCCGGCATTAACCAAAGAGGAGGTCGAACAACCAATCACGGCACAAGACGCGGAAATGTAACAAGCCGAAAGGAGAGTACTTATTCGGGATAGACCAGTGGCTCTCAGGATTGGAGCAGGGCCCCTGTCGAGGAAAGTCGGATATTTGTTTAGGTCGTTTTTCTGTCGTGCGCCGCGTTGCATCCTTCCAAACTCTGTTAAGTATATACAGCATGCAAGCGATTTGACAAGCGACGACACGAGCGACGGCGACCCGCTCCTCTATCGCTCAATCAGTCGCGCGACTAGGCCCTAATTGCTTCGTAAATCGAAAGACCATCTGGGTGTAACATTTGATCCTCCAGCAACTCCATAACCACCATGGTACTCGGGTTTATATGTCCCTTTAGCTGTTGCCAACAATCCTTGGAACACGATTAAAAAATAATGTCTCCGTGTGATGCGGACCGTATATATTGTGGACTTGGCTCAACTGCAGCCCGTAAAAACGCAGTGACCGAAATATACACTAGCCTTAATTGTATGTATATAGGTTTTTTTTTTTTAGCTGCACCAAATTTTCAAAAAAACAAGAGCTGCGTTAGGGCACTTTTAGTTATGTCATTAGCATACCCGACCTGGCGCCCACTAGGAACCAATATTTTGTGCAACTAGGCGACCAATTAACGGAGATTTCTTAATTAACTTTTAATTATTGTTTTTAGAGGGCCTATTGCATTTACTAAATCGAAGCCCAACCGTAATATGCTCCAACCCCACAGCGAAATAAAGGCACAAAACATTTCTGCGCGCGTTTCTGGCTAAATTATTTCATTCTCGCAGGCTCTTTTAGACCGAAACTGAATAGAAGAAGAGCGTCAATGACGTCGATATCTTCGCCCTCGCTTGGCGTCACAGCAGTGACGTCATCTGGGATTCAGTCACTGCCGTAAGCGTTTCTGCAATACGTTGCTATTGGGGTCTATTGGGTCGCTGTCTGCTTTTGTGTGCTATCAATCAAGGCAATCCACTTTCCGAAGATATTGCCATGCCGACACTTATCGCGTTTATTTATTCTTAGGAATGGCCAGAATCGGAAGTCTATCTAAAAAATGGGGCGAGGTCATTGCTCATGCTTTGCGATTTAAGTGATGTAAGGCAAAGCCAAAGCGTCCTGCACCATTCGTTGGTGCCTAACGCGCCCGATATTGCAGCTACAACGACATATTAGTTCCAAAGCGAGCGGCGGTCACTCACAGGGGCACCGCCATGTTCCTCCACAACCCTACCGAGCTAGTCACGTGACTTCAAAATCCCTCTCCTAGGTACCGCGGCTAAAGTAGCGCTTCGAGCAAACAGGCCCGGGTGATAAAGTTATCTGTGAATACGGCGATTAGCTGGTCTGGCCAGTACGTAGCTTCAGTGACCCTGCCAGCTGGATTGTGAACGAAGTAAAACATCTGGATTGTTACGGATGTTTCTGCGTGGGTGAACAATGCCCAGAAACAGTAAACCCCTATGTTTACTTAGTAAATGCGTAAACATAAGTGTTGGCTGACTTCTAACGTCACCATCTCGTTCCATCGACCGTTACAGGAAGTCCGTTTTAACAATGAACAAAGATGTTTTGCTCTGTGCTCACCAAGCGAAGCTAGGATCTCCCGCTTCCTAGAATCAAGTAGTTGATCCCTCAAGGGAGATATCCTAGCCGCGCTTAATGAGCACACCACAAGAAAGCTAAGGCGTCTGTGCATTTCCGAGGAACAGTGCAATCTACGTCGAGAGACGGAGAGCCCCTCGACAGCAACGTTTCCTTATAAGCCAGCTCTTTTTTTTTTTTTTTTTCTGAAATTCGAGTTGAATTTAAAGCGGAAATTGTTTTACACCAAAACTTTCCAAGATTAACTCGCATTGCCATTGTTACCGTATACACGTTTGCAAGAAATGCTCCTGTGCGCTTCCATTGTGAGCGATGCTGGCGCCTCGTAACGTTTCCGCCATGCTGAGGTGGGCTGGGGGCACGTCGTTGAGGTGGGCGAGGACAAGGGGGCGTTGCCTGCTGCATCGCCGATGGACGACGGTAGCGCACGTTGGTGATGTACGACTGTTTCAAAACGTAGGGGGAGGCATCCACAGACAATCGTGGCCGTTCACAGGATATAAACGCTTCCATCCTTTGGAAGCGTTTATATTTTTCTTTTGGTTTTAACTGCGATGAAAATAGCCACGTAGCACGTGGTAAAAACGCTTACAGAGACAATAAAGGTTCGTTCTGTTTTTTTACTCCTGTATTCCTTAAAATAGATCCTCCTCTTTCGCAAGAGGTACTTGGCAACGTTGTACGACGAGCAGCGAACTTCTGACTGGGGAGTATAGGCCCCCTCACCTGGACGCGCGGTTCGAGGTTAAGCCGGGATCCCACTTGCAAATGTGTATTGGCAATGAGAAAACACGACAATGCGCTCGCGCATTTTTTCTATCCACGATTCTCGCACCCTTATCCAAGAATTTGAAAGGCTACATAGGAATACAAGAAATGGAAAAGAAACATCTTGTTACATTATTTAGTAATGAACAAAGTTCATACAAATGATGCAAATCTTTTGACACAGTAAGTGCGACCACTTGGCTCCTAATAACTAAATAGTAGCTTCCAGTTTTCTTTGTTTATTCGTGAAAACAAAGAAGCTTCTCCCTATTCCAACTTTTATTTGTATGCATAAAGTGTAATGCACATTTATTTACGATGAAGGCTATTTACATATATACAGGTCAGGATAGTCGGGCAATTATTGTGGACTAGCAGTTCGATCAGGATCGAACTGCGCGAGTAATGTCCAAGGTTCGCCGCTCGTCGTTTGTCATGTGACCCGACGGCACGCTCACAGTGGCGCCGAGCAGGAGCATATATCACACTCTTCCCCACTAGACTAAGGCACACAGTCATTAAGATAAGTGGGGCAGTGTGTTTCTTTTTGAGGTCTCGAAGAGATAGTAGGGGGAACTGTTGCCGAACCAGGTGGTATGACTGCTGGTGTAGCATCGTTCCTAACGTCCGCTTCTTCAGAGACCGCTACAGGTAGAGCACTGAAACTTAAGTTGACTGATCAGTTATCTTCATTGCCTTCTGCTGAGGTTGACGCTGGCTTTCTGCGCAGCTGACGAACTTGGCGATGCCAGGATCATCCATCTTCAGTTTCGATCCTGTAGGATAGTGGACCGGTCACGGCTGTGACAAGTCCGGAGGTCCACTTGACGCCACACAAGTAATTTCTTGCATTAAAATTTTCACCGAAGGTAAATAGTCGCGTCTTCTTGCCTTCCTGGAAAAACTTGTCCTCTTGTTTTTATGATGAATGGAACTGGGTATCTGGGCGCAGACGGTCAACGTCGTCTTCAGACGTCGATTCATGAATAGCTACGCGGGACTCCTGCCCGTAGAACATTGTGGCAGTGTGTGTTGACGAGACAAAAACCGCGCCAAATCGACGTTTGCGTAGCTTGAAATCATTTGAGTGAGTGGCTTCTTGGTTTCTTTCACCATTGGTACGGCCTGGTCGTTCGATGCAGGGTGATAAGGTGCCACCGCCACGTGCCGAATTAGGTTGTGGCTTGTAAATTCCTTGAATTCGGCCGAAACAAAGGCTGTGCCGTTATCACCTACAATGACGTCTGGCACTCCGTGCCTGCAGAACAACATCCTCTGTTTCTGAACGACGTCTGAGGAAGACATAGAATTCATAAGAAGTACCTCAAGCCATTTCTAGAATGAATCGACCACGGCAAAAACTATATTTCATATGAAAAGTCCCGCAAAGTCAATGTGTGGACAAGACGAAGGATGTTGAGTCGTGCCGGGGATTTGTTGGTGCCCGCGGCATCGACGGACTGGGTTCTTCACGAATCACAAAACTATTGCGCCATTTTCGAAACAAATTTAGCAAGGTTTTAGGAACATACAATGGGTTCTAGCAGTATAGTTATCTCATATTTTATTTTTGGTCTGTCATAACCACTTTAAGGCGCCAGAATTCGGAAGATTTCCGTAGACCAGTGGTTCTCAACTGTCGATGTTTCGCGGACCCGTTGTGGATTGGCGGAGACGATGGAGGACCCCGTTCGTGGTGAGGGGAGGGGAAAGGTATAGGTTAAATATTATAATGATTTAATATGCATTTCACTGAGGGATGGTGTAAAGTATACCTTTCTCTTTGACATACATACGAGAAAACTCGCCCCAAACTGAAACATTTCTTCTCGACCTGGTAAAAAAACGACTTTTTTTTTTTTTGCCGGGCTTCACTGATGAAGCAGGACTTCGCGGACCCCTCGAATGCCTTCGCGGATCCCAAAGGGTCCGCGGACCCCCATTTGAGAACCACTGACGAAGGCAATTGCAACATTCAAAATCTCCAAGGGCTCGTCGGAAAATTCCAGCTGTTATCATTGTTCAAACACCACTAGAAGTGAAATCGAAATAACAAACGCGAACGACACAAACTTGAGCAAAAAAGTGCAGCTGTTTTTGTATCAATATATAAACGTTAAAAAATGCACGGTGGACAAGAATAAACAAAAACTTGAAGAATAAATTTTAAAACAAGAAAACTGAGCACTTGAAATGACTGTTGATCGTGTCTAAACCGAACAATTGACGAAAGCAACTATCGTGTCGTCTAATTGAAGCGATTGTCCGGGGATATCAGGAAGTTATTACGTTTTCGCGCTGGTCACGTAGAGAGGGCCTAAATATAGTCATATGCAATATTTATTCAATTAAAAGACGCTCTTTTATTTGTTAAAGCAATTATGAACACCAATACCAAACGTCCCGCCAAATTACGCGAGTATGCATGGCGGGTTCTGTCGTGAAGTCCCATCAGGAATGGTGACGTCAGGGTCACGGGTGTTGACTTATTCCCAGTTATGGTCAACATGGCTGATGGTGTGTACAAAGGTCATCGTTGAAGAATTGAGCTTCCCGCAATACTCTAAATCTTGTCTTTTTGAGAATGAAGTATTTTACTCTGACAGGAGTCAAAAGCTGAGGTGGTTCTCTTTGCCTCATGTTGCGTCAGAGCTTCCGCTGTTGCCAACAAAAACGCTGTGTGTTTTGCAGCTGCAATTTGAGCAGTTATGCTCTGTTTAAAATTGAATTACTTGTGCGGCGGAAGACTAAATTTTGGTTATTGTGCGGACGGTAGCCCTAAAAGCAATGCCAATATAATTTAATTACTATCTGAACAAGTATATTTTACCGGACAATCTTTTTAAAAGATTAGCTACAGACATAACTGAAAAAAGGCACGACATGTCACGTGTCCATTTCCACGGTAAATTTAGAGGGTAAACTGAATTTGTGTGCAGGTCATGGGACATCACTCCCTCCATGCGACGTAATTTTCTCATTAAATTTAGCAGGGAACCTAAATTGGTATTGAGGTCACGTGACACCATCGTGACATCATCGTGACGTCATTTTTCCCGCTAACGTTATCGAGAAAATTTCAGTTGGTTTTTAAATAACGTGACGCCAATTTTTTACGCTAAACCTAGGGGGGAAACTGAATTTGTGTATAAATGACGTGACATCATGTGACGTTGTCTTTCCCGCGAAATTTAGCGGGGAAACTGAATTGGTGTTGAAATCATGTGACGTCCATTTTCCACTATGCCTAGCGGGGAGACTGAATCTGTGTACAGCTAGGTCAGGCTACGTCAACTAATGTCATTTTCGCCGGTAAATTTAGCGGGCAAACTGAATTGGACCAGGTCACGTGACATCAAGTCATGTGACCGTTTTTCCCGCTAAATTTAGCGGGGAAAGTAAAGGGCCAGACACATACCTCAAAGTAACCCTGAAGATCCCAAGAAAACTAATCGCTTTAAAACTAAATTCGATCGAGGCAATAATGTTTTTTTTTTCTTTCAATTTTTGGTTGCCTGAACGTGCACGTATCCGATAACACCTATGCCCGTTTCCAGTTCAAGAACCGTAGTAAAACAAGTCTGGCCCCTCAAAGAACAACACTATTTTTCCTCTTTATGTGGATAATTAAGAGAAATGTAGTTGAATTTTAGATTAGATGCACCTTATCTTATCAAGACTTCCATGTTTCAAACGCCAAAAGCCATCGCGTTTTCCTCCGACAACCAAATTTCATAAGAACTACTTCGCGCCGCGTATCCACAATCCGACAAACAAGGCTTTTTTTTTTTCTTTAGGCGAAAGCGGGTATAAAGAATACCTGTAACCCCCACCCTCCAAACGTTATCCCTGCTGGCGCCAACTCAGCAATTGGATCCGAGCCCGACGTCGAGCGTCCTTCGACCCGTTGATTGGACACGAGTCTCAGCCGAGCACTGACGCAGCACTCGTGTCCAATTTCTCTCCCCGCATGATATGTCTTTGATGTTTATTTTCAGTAAATTCTGCGTCATCTTCCCAAGATGAGAGTTGTTCAGGTAATTTGGGAATGTGTTCCGTAGATGTTTATAAGAGTTTCAGGCAGGCTTGGACGCAGTTCAACTATTCTACTTAAACTACTGTAGTTTAACTACTTTTCCCAGTAACTTGGTAACTTTCAATTACAACTTTATTCGAGTAATTAGTAGTTTATTTTACTACATTTTTCAGGTAACGTCTACTCAAATTACTAACTACTTTCGAAATCTAATGCTAATTTCGCTCATCAGAAAAGTTTGAGAACACAAAGAGATACGACGTCTGCAGATGAAGTGGCATTCCCGAACAAGGGGCCCCCTCACATTCCGTTCCCACGCACTTATACTAGACATCCGTTGAAATTGCATCTCAGGCGTCCTTGGACCAAGGTGGCGACGAGCAGCCAAAACACAACACCGGCGCGCACGAACGCAGAAAGAAATGCTCAACAAGCCTTGGCGGGTTATTGACCAAATCCGGTAATGGGGTATCCACACGAAGGAAAAATCCGCCCCTTTCCTCCGCGGAGGGCGCATCACGTGACACATACGTCATCCCTTTCTGAAGCCTCGCGGCGCCGTTCTCCTCCGTAGCGTAGGCGTGGAGGCTTCGTACTGTTAGCACGAGAGCTCCGCAGGTGGGCGACGGAGCCGAGGACGGAGTTTCCCGGGTTGTTGACGTCACGACATCCGTCCGCGGAGTTCTCCTTCGTGTGGATGTGTACGCAGGCGCCTCGCCTCCTGCTGCAACCGTGAATGACGGGAACACTCCGACGGTTGTTGTTTTCCTGTTGTCTGCCTTTAGTGAGTTCTGCCTCAAATGGTCTAGGGGTTCTTCGGGAGGCGCCACTGGAATGACCTCGCATCGGGGCGCCTGTTACCACGGTCGCCTCGTCGTCGGCATATGCTTCCTTCGAAAGCCTGACACCCCGCGCACAAACGCAGACACGGATAATCCGCTTATGGAAGCACGTTCCCGCTTCCAGCTCCAACTGTACGAGCGACGATGCTTGTTCACGTAATGCTTCGTGTCCTTCCGATCTTCCGCGCCAGGGAGACGTCCTCTTCGTTGAAAACGATTTATTTGTCAGGTGTGTCAGGTGCGTCAGGACGCCGTAATCACCGGCGAGGATTACGAGTCACCCTTGGGGGATCCCTTCGTTGGACCCGGCGTCAGCGGCGAAGTATACTTCGTTTCATCTTCTGTTAAACCAAAACAATTTTTGTTTTTGTTTCAGTAGCGTAGCACTAGCACTGCAACGAGACGCGCAGGCGTCCGGATGACCTCATCGTCGTGGCGCGAAACTTGAAGCCTTGACGGTCAGGTGCACTCGCTCAGCGTACTCTCCGAATGTCGTGGGAATAAAGAGAGGCCATTCATAACAATTTCAACTTGCCGAAGAAAAAATAAGGGGAGTTTGATATAAACGAGCCTCTAGGCCGAAGTAAACCTCACATGTTTCGTCATGGACACCGAAGATGCCAACAGCTGCTTACCCGACCCTGCACTGCCTGTTTCTGAAATTCAACGCTGCCGTTCCATCCAGCGCGTCGGCGGAACGTCTTTTTACCTTGGCTGGAGACCTCTTTAGGAGGAAAAGAGGAAAACTCTCCGATAAGAACTTGAAAAGTCAATTGCTTCGGCGAGCGAATAAACCATTTTGGTAAAAACGCAAGCCATAAAATGACTGCCTTTATTTTAGGCTCGCAGGGTTTTCACGGATCAAAACTGCTGTTCATTTTGCCACCACGAAAATATAAAAAGTAACTTCAAAAGTAACTCGCTACTTTTTATAGTAGTTGGTAGTTTACTCAATTACTATTACAAACGCGTAATTTCTACTTTACTCCCATTACGTTTGGCGTCGATACTCAGTAACGTAACTACCTTTTTTGAATAATTTGTGCTTGCCTGGTTTCAGGATCCTTTATCCTTGACACGATTGCTGGAGCCTTTCCCCGTGCATGACCGTACGAGCCACGACGGTTTCATGTAACGTGTTAAGCTGGACGTATTCCCTCTGTTTCCCCAGGAGGCAGAACTTGGGTGGGACCGTGATTATTCTTCCAGCTTGATTGTTTAGGGCCTCGATATTTTGCCATCAAGCCATTGCTATCCACTATAGTGCCATGCCTCGTCGCAGAGGCGCGATAGGGTTGGGGCGTTGACCAGAGTTCTGTTAATTACTTCCGTTGCCTCGCCGTTGCAATGTTTGTGTGTATCTTGAAGACAGGTGCCTAGCATTCCCGTTTCTTCAATTGTGATCCCGATGATCTTCAATTACGGAAAAATTGAATTCTTCTGCCTGATAGATGGAGGTTCAGTTGTTATGCAATCTTGGCGAGACGCTGTCTTTTAGGTGCAACTATCGTGTAGTTGGTTTTGTCCCGAGATGCTTGCATCTTTACTCTCCTTAGGTGGGCTCGATTATTTCTAGGCCTGCTTGGAGTTCCATGCTGCCTTGCAATATTGTCGATTTTTTTTTTTTCATATTGATGCGTCATCTGCGTCCACAGTGAAGCCCAAGATGGGGATCTTGACAAGTTCGTAGGGCAGGGCTGCAATTACGAGATTAAAGTGTGTCAGTTATAGCACGTTGCATTCTGGGAAGCCAACACGGTTTACTCTCGTTTTGCTGCCGTGCGAGCCGCAGCGTAGTCGGAACGTTCTTCCTTCCAGAAAGTTATTGATAAAGTTCAGAGACCTTCTGCCAATGCCAAGCCTTAGAGCTTCGATGATGATTCACGCGAGTGGGTCTGCGTGAAAAGCTTTATTGACGTCAATTCACGGTTGTTTTCACAATTGCTCTGTCAAGGCCCGTTCACACTCTTGCAACCGAGTGCGACCGAGAGAGACCAAACCGGTTTTTAAGCCTCTTGCGATCTCTTAGGACCAGCTCCGCTCAGTGCATCCGGTCCCAAGAAGTCTTTCTCGGTCGTACTCGGTTGCAAGAGTGTGAACGCGCCTTTAGAGTTGATGTTCTGAATTACCATCTTCCAAACTAAGGGCGAGGTTTTTTTGCGTTCCGACGCAGGCTCGAAACCCTGTGTGGGCGGGATGAAAAGCACCGAAAAACTCCAGATGTCATGCGATTCTTGCTGGAACACTCCTTTTAAAAAAAAGCTAATAACTGCACGAGGTATCACCTTTTCTGATCCTTAACCAAATCAAAGTTTATTTTCCCCATTTAGCAAAAAAAAGGGGGGGGGGGGGGGCGAAGTAAAAAGCTGATAAATCAGCTTGACATGGTCCTCGGCCACCCTATAGAGGAAGTGGCTTCGGCAAGAACAATATATGCTAACAAGTTAAGTAAAATAGGTAGCGAAAATACAAAAGGCCGTGTCAAGGGCAATGGGTCGAAATATTAACCAAGATTAAGAAACTGACTCCAACGCGGGAACACTAGAGCAACACACGACACAAGTTACTACCTTCACTAACCATTTACTACCTCAAACGCGCGATAGGTAGTAAAACGTTAGTAAATGGAGCCATTAGTACACTTTTCTGACCGTTACTATCTTTTTACAAGCTATTTACTGCTCCAAAGGCGCGTGCAAGATGGCGGCGTCTGCTGCTTACCCGATGGCCAGCGATTAGCCCCGTGCGCGACCGAAAGCGTCGCTGTGGTCGGCCTTCCACGATTGGCCGAACGCTGACTATGACGTCAGAAAAGGATTTATCATCGACGGAAATAAGAGGAATGAAAGAACTTTAATTTTGACGGTGTTGGCAGTGTTCCTTTGAGAGCGCAATGATTTGAAGCTTCCGCCATGCTATTTACAAACACCATCGAACTGGTTGTTTGAAAGGTAATACCGTCACAAGGGGGAACCGTAAGAGGGCGCCACCAAAACATCTCGCCGCTAATAGCGACGCACTTACTGTTTCGAAACGCAGTGGGAGGTATCCACACAGGATCGTAGCATCAAATATTGTAGGAGGAGGCATCTTCAAGCGTTGGAGTTGACTTTATAACGATCGCAGCCTCCGTTCCAGCACGTAGAGGGGTCAATATCCTGTGATCATTACCCCTATGCCCCCGTGGGAGGACGAGGTACACTCTCAGAAATAGGGGGCGTAGAGGGGTACACCCCTTGTCCCATATGCAACACCCAAAAACCACAATTTGTCGTTCTGTCGGCTGATGTCGAGCTGGCTATACCAACTTTTACAAGCCGCCTGATAGCTGTTGGATATAACCTACTAAATAGATAATTTGTGTATCAAAGACTACAAAAAAAAAACTGGTATTGCAGCAGGGCTAAAATACTTTTTATTGTCTTACGGTGGCCTTTAATGAGCACTTTAGCTATTTTAATAAGTTGTATCTCTCGAATATCAAGCCGCTCGTAAAAGTTGGTATCGCCAGCTCGACGTCGGTGGACAGAACGCCGAAACCTAGTTTTGAGGTGCTGCGTGTGGGACAAGGAGTTTCCCCTGTGCACCCCCAATCTCTGATAGTGCACTGGTGGACCATCGCCCTATGAAACAGAACGTGGACAAGGACCAGAAGGGCAGAAGGAACAACTCAGCCAAAAAGAACAAGCGGAATCCATGCAGGACACCCATCCCGGCTCCGAAACAGCACACGTCTACAACGCAGCTTTCAGGGAAGACGGAGGAGGCACAGCCATTGCATGGTGTTGTCTTTTATTTATTTATTTATTTATTTTATACTACCTTGAAGGCCCCATTAAAGGGCTTTACGTACACAAGGGATATGGAGCTAAATGTTTCAATACAGAAACAGTAATACAAGCTCGTGAGCAGCGCAGAGGAATGAGAAACTGAACATTTCAATAGAGAGCATAGTAATAAAAACCCGTGAGCAGCAATAAAAAATACAAATAAACACAAAAAAATAGAAAATAAATTAAGGGCACGTTATTAACATGTTAAGACTGAGCATTTCTTGCACAGGGATCTAAATGTCCACGTAGTAGCTTTTTAAATACGTCCACAGTTTAGTTGTAACTATGTTATCAGGTAAAGCATTCCATTCTAATATTGTCAAAGGAAGAAAAGAATTGGCGTAGGAGGTGGTGAAAGCAAATATAGGCTCTATTTTACAGCTGTTGTCTAGTCTTGGGAAAAACGAAATGTGACGTGGGAGTAAAATGTTTCTAAGCGTAGGGTTGTGGTGGTAGATCTTGTAAAACTGCGTCAATCGAGATATCTTCAGTCTTAAAGCGAGCTCAGGAAGATTCGCTCGCTCTCGCAAACCAGAAACACTAGTGTAGAAAGAATAATCAGAATAAATTAAACTCAAACGTCTGTTTTGCACACTTTCCAGTTCTCGTTTAAGGTAGTTTTGCCACGGGGACCATAGGGATGCAGCGTACTCTACCTTGGGGCGGACTAAATTTAGTTATGCGATCTGTTTCACTTCAGGGGGGGGGGGGGGCGAGTCTTAAGTTCCTTCGTAGAAAACCCAGTGTGCTATTTGCCTTAGCGATTATGTGATTAATATGAGTGGCCCATGTTAAATCGCTTGTTATATGGACCAAGAAATTTGTAGGATGAAGCACTACCGAGTACTGTGTCGTTAATATTGTAGCTGCAAGAAGATAGTGACAAAATACGAGAAAAGGTTCGCACGTTGCATTTATCTAAGTTCAACGACATCTGCCACGTGTCACATCAATGAGCAATGAATGATAAGTCGGTTTGCAGGGATGAATGATCGTCAGCATTCGTGAGTGTGCGAAATATTACGCAGTCATCTGCAAAAAGGCGGACAGAGAAGGTGGTCATAAATATAGATTATAAAACGAAGTGGTCCGAGTACGCTTCCTTGGGGGACGCCTGATGTTACGTTAGTTGGAGATTATTCTGAGTTATTTGCGACGGTGTAGTGAGAGCGACCAGAAAGGAATTTTGATATCCAGGCGATAATAAGGGGATCAATTTTAAAATGGTGAAGTTTGGTCAAGAGACGATTATGAGATACCCTATCGAAGGCTTTTGCAAAGTCAAGAAAGATGGCATCGACTTGTTTTTATGTTCAAGGTTAAAGTAAATGTTATGTACGAATTCTAGGAGTTGCGTTTCACTTGATAGTCCTTTCCTAAATCCATGTTGGTTAACGTTGAGAAGGTTATTAGACTCAATATATTTTATGACGTTTGAAAATATATTGTGTTCAATAAGTTTGGATGGGATACTAATGAGCGATATGGGGCGATAATTAAGAAGTGAATTTCGGTCTCCGGACTTATGGATAGGGATGACACAGGAGATTTTCCAGTCAAGGGAAATGTAACCAGAAGCAAGGGATTCACGGAAAATGTCAGACAGGAATAGAGATGATATCTGTTTGGTGTTGAATAGAATCTTGGAATTTATTAGGTCATCCCCTGTACTTGAGGTAAGTTTATGATTTTCGATGTTGTTTAGATGCGGAGCATCTCTTGCTCGGGTCTATGTCCCACGTCGTCGTAGTCCGCACTCACACTACGCATGCGCAACTCTCCTCCTTCCCTCTCTCCAACAGCTGCGCGTTACTCTCTCCGCTCTCTCTCTCTACCAGCTGCGTGCACTTCGCGTGCGTTCGCTTCTACTCACACCGCGCGCGCATGCGCAACACTCCTCCTCTAGTCTCCTCTCCTTCAAGTGTGAATATAAGCAGCGGTAGCGCGCTGCGCGCGTTCAGTTCACCCGCTGTTGACTCCACTTCACTCTGTTCTTCCGATGAAGTGTGATGGAAGCAACAGACCCGTCAGTTAGTGGGTTGGCGCAAGCAAGCGTCAGCACCACCCCACAAACTAACAGCAACGCTACGTCCACTGAAGACAGCTACGCAGCGAAGGGCACGCGACGCTGAGCGCAAACGCTTGAAGCGAGCGGCAGACCCTGAACTACGGCAACGAGAAGCGGCGTCCATTCGTCAACATCGAGCGGCGGATGCTGAACTACGACAACGTGAAGCAGCGGCGGTTCGACAACGTCGAGCAGCAGAACCTGAGGTTCGGGACCGTGAAGTTCAACGTAAACGTACGAAGCGAGCGGCGGAACCCGACCTTCGAGAACGGGAAGCCGCGTTGGTTCGTGAACGTCGAGCAGCAGAACCTGAGGTTCGGGACCATGAAGCTCAACAACGTTACTAACATCGTTAATAACACCGTTAATAACGATGTTCCGCGATGCTCCGCATCACCCTATGGTTCCCCTCGGGAAGATTGTGTAATTTTTTTAAAAAACCTAACGGGTTGACAATAATCGCTTCCGTTTGTGGATGATTGGGAATATGAAGCTCCGGAACAGTGTTAAGGTTTTCCTAGGTAAATACAGAACAAAAATATTTCTTTAGGCAATCAGCACACTGCTTGTCAGTCAAAGCCAGTCCTTCGATATTAGTGAAAGCAAGAGGGGTGAGAGGTTTACGATTGATCATATTCCAGAACTGTTTGGGATTATCAGACAATACATTTAATACGTCGTTTTCATAACATTTCGATTTAGCTTTTGCAATTTCGTCCCTGTATAATTTTTCACATTCTTCATACTTATTCCGTGCCTCCTTATTGGCGGGTGATAGCTTAACTCTCTTAAATTACCTCGTCTTTTTGTTGCGTATTCTCCTAATTGCTTAAGTAAACGATGGATTGTGTCCGTCGGTTTTAATATTAACCAGGGGTACGTATTTCCGGGCTCAAAAAGGATAACTTATTTTTAAATTGGATACAGTTTTGATGAACTGTGCGCAAGCGAAATATGTCAGGAAATTGTTCATAAAATATATCTAACACTGTGTTCATTGAAGCGTAGTCAGCTTTATTATAATCTCTAGTTTGTTTCTGGTGAGGGCATTTGAGTTTAATAGAAAAGGCAAAATTAAAATGTGCTACAAGGTGATTACTGAGCCCAGGAAGTAATGAAAGGTTATTAATAATACTAGGATCTGTAGAAACACAAAGGTCCAGTATGTTGCTGCTTTTAGCAGCGATTCTTGTTGGTTGATTAATAAGCTGTTGGAGGTTGAAATGTAAACACATATCCATAAATTGTTTTGATTCATTATTGCTGACAGATAAGGTGTCCCAATTGCCTTTACACACATTCCAAGGCAAACTTTGCGTTGCACCAGAAACACTCGATTAGAGAAGCAGAGCTGAGAGTCATATTATTCGGAGTCCCTGACCCCAGAAGGGTCCAAGCACTTACGCGTGTACACGGACTGGAAAGAGGCCAGCCACTTGCCGAAAGCGAAACTCCCCCAGCAAAACAGTAAAAAAAATATATATATATATAGCAAAGTCTTTTATTTTTAATTTAGAGGAGTTAAAGTCACAATCTCCTGGGTCACGGGACGAGGCTGTTTATGGAGGGAGCAGTGCAAACGCACGTTCCCGTGGGCTCCGTGTTTTGCCATCTCTCCCAGCGGAAATATCCGAGACAAATGCCGTTCTGGTGTGGATACCTTTTCCTAAGGACTACCCACACCACCGCACACCACCGCACACCACCTACTGGACCTTTACTGACGTTTTCAGTGAGTTCTCATCACCTTTCAACCAGTGCCAGCCGATTGCGGCGCTAAGCCTAGAGCCGGCCGGGTCGCCAGGGCGAAATCGGCCATGCCCGCCGAGGAGAAGACCGACGAGGAGCAAGCGCAGCCCGAAAACCACAGCCAGACCGTAAGACACCTCTACCCAAACGCTATGGAAGTCGAAGGTGAGCCTCTTTCATCCGACGATACTTCTAAGCCACAAGAAGCTGCGCCGCAGAGAGCTCGAGAAACTAAACCTCACGCTAGAAACAACGACGGCGGGCCGCCATGGCCAGGCCACCGGAACCAACAACCCCCGAGCAGGAATTACAAAAGCCAATAAAGCAAAAAACAAAACTCCCCTGCCTCCTCAACTGCCGCACAACGAGTCCGAACTCAGTGAATCGCAACTACGCGACTGCATTGCCAGAGCGACGGGGATTGAACCCGAGAAAGCGGCGGACGATATTCTCCGCGCCAGCCCGAAGCAAAACACGTTCGTGATCAGCACTCCTTCGGTGACCCGTACGGTGGCCTTCGCTAAGGTCCGAGAACTCCCCGCCGGCGAAACAAGTTACGAAGCTATGGCGTATGCGACACCGTCGGGAACACGTCCAGAGGCGTTATACGCAACATCCCTGACACTCTAAAAAACGTATGTGGGTCCACTTTCCCGCACAACACTCGGAGAGCCAATCAGCGCAACTTACGGAGGCAGCTCAGCGAATGACGATGCCGAAACAAATGTTTAGACCAAAAAACGCAATCTGAGTTGTGACATTAAGCAATGCAAGCGTGACGTTTTGCATTGCTTAATGTTGCAACTCAGACTGCGTTCTTTGGTCTAAACATATGTTTCGGCATAGACATATGTCTCCGGCAACACTGTAGTTACGCACAGCATAACTACAGTGTTGCCGAAAGAGAAGTTTTAGCCATAGTGTATGCGTTAAAGCGATTTGACATGTATTTGGATGGCGCAACATTCCAAATTCAGTGTCATGGCTGTTGTCATGGCTGAAAAGACTTCAAAACCCCGCTAATCGCCTCGCTCGTTGGGCCCTTACGCTACAACAGTACGATTACACTATTGTATACAGGCCGGGTGCTACAAACGAAATTGCTGATGCACTTTCCCGCGCCCCCCTTACTGAGAACCACGTGCAGGTAGTCCCAGGTCTGGTCGCAGTCGTTAATACAACACAGGGACCACCTGACTCACGGTGGGGTACATTGGTCTCAAGAGAGGATCTTCTCAAGGCCCAGCAGGACGATGGGTTGTGCCAATAAGTGACTGCCTGGCTGGCAGCGTCCGGTCCAGTCGACCACCCAAGTGACAAGGAGTTCGACTCCTACTTGATCAGCGACGACGGCCTCCTGCTGCGCTACATCCCCCAGGCCGACGACGATCCGGATGGTTCAGCATTCCGGACCGTGATACCCAGCAAGCTACGTAAGCTTTTCATCCGATACATGCACAGCTCTGCCCTAGCCGGACATAGCAGTGGGACTAAGACTTACGATAAGTTGTCCCAGATTGCGAAGTGGCCCGGCATGCGGCAAGATGTACTGAGGTATGCGAGTAGTTGCCCGTCATGCCAGAAAGCGAAGCCACGTGGTGGTCAACCCCCAGGCCTCATGCAACCGACCGCAAGCCAGAACCCTTGGCAGATCTGTTGCTGTGACGTCATGGGTCCATTTCCACGTAGCCCACGCGGAAACCAGTACTTGTTCGTAGTAACAGACCATTTCACCAAATGGGTTGAGCTATTCCCTTTATGAAAGTGGGATTCGCAGAAAATATGGGACTGCCTACTTCAAGTTTTCACACGTTTTGGTTTCCCGGCAAGCCTGATTTCGGATAATGCGTCATATTTTACGAGCAAAGTGTTTGTCGATGCATGCACGGTTCTGGGAATAGAACATAAACGGACTTCGCCGTATCATCCACAGGCAAATATAACCAAAAGAGTAAATCGAAACCTTTAGATGAAGCTTGTTGCTCATACGGAGTGTCACAAAGACTGGGATGCGAAGCTCCCAGAAATGGCCTTCGCTACTCGCACCACGGTTAACCGGTCAACCGGGCTCACCCCTGCCCAGGTCAATTTTGGCAGAGAGCTTGCTTTCCCTCTCACTAACACTCGCCGTTCGACAGAGCCCAGGGCACAAGACCGCAACTACGCAAAGTTCGCAGGCGACCTGCGCAAGCGTTTCACCATCAATCTCAAGGAAGACCGGGAGAACCTTGACGTTGCCAGACTGCAGCAATCCGACCAGTACAACCAGGGACGCCGAGACCTGCAGTTCGAGGTTGGAGACTTGGTGCTCAGGCGCACTCACCCCCTGAGTGATGCGGCGAAAGGCTTCACGGCCTCACTGGCCAACAGGTGGGATGGTCCATTTCGTGTAGGCAAAAAGCTTTCCCCGCTTACATACACACTAATTCACCATTTCAGTGGTCAGTCCACAGGACCAACTCACGTCACCGACCTTAAACAATTCCACGTCCCGGAAGATGGTTTTTCGCAGGATCAGACCGATGCCGACGACGGCCCGGTCCCGGACCCCCCCCTCGCCGCCACACAGGCGGTACAACCTGCGACTTCGGTGACGGCGGAGAGAAGTTGTAAAGCGGTGGACAAGATTATTCTCTTTTTTTTTCCTTCTTTCTTTCAAGTTTCGAGCGTTGTACCTCGATTATATATCATCCCACGGGTCTGATCGCTTTTCTGAGGGGGGAGAGGGGGAAATGTTGCGCGATTGTGCCCACCCCAGATCCTTTATCCTTTTTTTTTATGCATCATAGAGCCAGGGGTTACACAGGAGTAACCCATGGCAATTGCTCGTTGTTTTACGAAGATGGATCACGGGCGACGCCACTACCGATCCCGGGCATCTGGACGCCAATGTCCCAGGACACGTGGCGTTACCAGTCACCGAGGGCGGCAACCAGCGAGGCCCACCCCACGAAACTGCGGCCAGTGAGCAAGAAGGCACCTTACCTATCAGGAAACAAGTTGGGGTGTGTGTATGTTTATACAGCCTAGAAAATAGTCTGCCTCAACGGGCGATTTGTCTCCCAGGTGTAGGTGAAGTACAACCGGTAGCCTGGGGTCTTTAACGTGCACCACGCAGTAGCGATACACGACCGCACGCCGGTACAATGCTCATCCAGATCGAAACGGGCAGGGGTGGGGATTGAACCCCGGATCCCTGGGTTCTGCAGCGCGAGCTTTCGCTCCACGTGCTCTGAGCTGGTGTACGCTAGACCACTCGGCCACTGATCCCCCCGGCCCTTGGAAGCAGTTGTCGGCGCAGTACTGAAATGAGCGGCCCTTGGCAGTGAATGGCAGCGGAGCACCCGCTCCTCGCACGTGTCTTGCGCGTTTTCACAACAATGGTTGGCGGTACTTGTAAGCGCGAATTTTATGAAAAGAATTTCGCCTGCACTTGCCGGCAGCGCCTTCAACTTATGGAATTAACGACGACAACTTCAGTGCAACATGGCTTTGTGTATTTGAGTGGTTATCTTTCGCTGACAGGCAGACAGACGGAAAGTGTCCTTTCTTGCCATACCCGTTGCCAGTCTTGCCTGTTGCTTCTCTCGGTATAAAGGCCCGTTCACACTCTTGCAACCGAGTACGACCGAGAGAGACCAGACCGGTTTTTAAGCCTCTTGCAATCTCTTAAGACCAGCTCCGCTGCATCGCATCCGGTCTTAAGAAGTCGCAAAAGGCTTAAAAACCGGTCTGGTCTTCCTCGGTCGTACTCGGTCGCAAGAGTGTGAACGGCGCTTAACTCGGTCGCAAGAGTGTGAACGGGCCTTTA
>NW_024609880.1:29702055-29759904 GCF_016920785.2 Ixodes scapularis | reverse complement strand
AACGCGTAAAGGCAACAAAATAACATTAGTATAAATTAAACACATGCGCACAAACGACGCTCTTTCAATAATCAAACATACCTGTTATTTACCTTCCAGTAAAAACTAGAATATTACCACGCATATTGACCAATGTCGACGCAACTGCACACGGATAACGACGAATATCAAAATTCCATTCTATCACAAAATTAAAAAAAAAAAAGAAAATCAACTGCAGCTCTTTATTTGCGTCCCACATGACCAAGAAAGCTCGCAAATAAGTAGTTTCTCACCTTTCGATCATACACATACGTCCTACAATATCAATCACAAAAACATTTGACACGAACTTCAAGACGTCTGTCTGTCGAGAGAGAGGTCATCGACCAGTGTGATCGTTGACTAGTTGCTACACACGTCACTAAAACCGTAGCAGGACTTGCTCCGCGAATCCACGTGAATGCCGTAGTATCAAAGAAACACACACGAAAAAAAAAATTAAAAAAAACTAGCCGTGATTGTGGGGTCGGCAGAAATACGACGGGAAGAAGGAAACAAGTCTCAAAAGAACCATCCACGAGAGCACCGGTAGCAGTTGGACGAGAGGCTTAACGCTGCCCACCCATCTCTTGCTCGTGTTCGCTCCCTGCGGCGATTACTAAATTTTTGTTTTTTTGTTTTTTTGTTTTTTTTCCCTTTTGAAATGTTTCAGCGTTCCTTTTCAGACTGCCGGCAGCTCATACACAACGTAAATTTACCGGAATCGGTGTCCTTATGATGGAGGGTGTCGCATCAAAGCCGGTTCATTCAAAAAGTGTGGGGAGCTGTGGGACTGCACTTAGTCTCGGGGTTACGGGGAAGATCATAAATATAAATGTAGTACATTCAACCGTGGTATCCCATATATATATATATATATATATATATATATCAATCAATCAATCAATCAATGTTTATTTTTTTTCTCTTGTGATAACCAACAGCTCGAAAGCCTACGGGGTTAAGCACACACAATTGAAATACGCCCAAAATACAGAGTAAACAAAATAAAGAGTTGTGAAAAAAAACAAAAAAACATGCAAGCACACAAACGTGTATATATGCCAATTAAAAACACACGCATCGAAATGATCGTTCTTCAAAAGCCAGGTCTGTACTAAAAATATCGATGTCAGTAAATTGCGTGTTTAAAACATGTTGGATACGCGAAACCGGTGATGCGTTTCGAATGAGGTCTGGGTAAAAGACTCTAGGATTTCTAGAGTTCGTTCTAAGTGGTATACGAAAGTGAACACAGGTGAGGAGAGTAGGGCTGTCTATTGCATTATGAATTAGCCTATGTAAAAAACTGAACATCCCGAATGGACCTTCTTTTACCTAAGGTGCCCAATGTTAATTTTGCTAAAATCGAATTATATTCCTAAAAACACTTTCTCCCAAAATATCGGTTGTAAATGATGCGCACAAATCGCTTTTGTACATGTTCTATACTTTCACTTGCTGTTATAGATATGCAGTTCCAGACTACAGATGATTATATATATATATATATATATATAATAAATTCTACAGGGACTGTTCTTTTAAAACGTGTATTAATGTCGCATAATCGCGCACAAACACCACCTCGCCACTGGACAAAAATCATCTTTTTTCGCGCCGATACAAGATATTTTTTTACGTAGTTGCGCCATGGCCTTCCTTCTCCGACATTGTGACGTAACCACTCGGAGCGCTAGGGCCTTATTTCTAAGAGGTATGGGTCTAGCGCGGGCTCTAGTGAAACGGCCGCTAGTGGTTTTCTGGCAGCCGTTTTGCTCAGTCAATAAAAAAATAAGCCTTTATTTCGCTTTTTTTCTTCTTTTTTTTTGTGTGGTTACAGACGCTTTTTGCTCCGCTTTATGGGATAGTGTATGCTTTCGCGTTAAAACAAGCTTCATGTCTCCCGTAACTAAGAATGGGAAACCGGGCTCGCACCAGGCTGCCATTAGGCAAATATCGCGGAGAAACCTGATGCCGCCGTTTACAACCAAGGCAAAAAGAAAAACAGCGCTACGTTCGTGTCACTTCTTTGTCTGGTCCTCGTCTTTTCGCGCTGTTTTTCATTCCGACGAAAATAGGTCTTTTTCTGGCAGCTCCGTCGCGCGCGCTGCACACACCTATATAGCATATCTTACGGTGAGGCCTACGGAAAAACAAAATCCTATACGGCGTGCCAGTTCGTTTGCTCCTTGTGCACCTCGTGCGTTTGTTTACGCCCGACTATAACCAACGACGGCGCGCACTTGGCTATCTTGTCATCGCTCGTTCCATATGCGTTCTCTATGTTGCCATTCCATCGGCATGCTCCTACTTGCGTTCTGATGCACAAAACACGCATTTTGGAATACTTGCTGGAGCGTGTAATATGTATCAAAGAGTGACAATAAACTCGGAAAGAGCTCCCGAATTCTCCCTAAGATCGGGGTTTTCATCGTGTGGAGGCTGTGATATCAGTTTCGGCCACCGCTCACCTCTCGCATTTAACGGTTGAGCGCACGCACTGTTTATTAGGCAGCGGTCGATGACTAGTCCTACGTCATTCAGATCCCTTCTTGCAGGAAGCTATTCAGCTAATTTTCAGGCACTTGAATACCGGATGGCTGTGCATAACCCGGCTGAATGTTAAGTGACTGAAAGAGAACTTATGAAAATAAGGCGACGCCATTAAAAAAAAGGAAGGCAACAAAATATGAACAAGCTTTTGTTGCCATTAGAATAATCCCACACATTTAAAACAAACGGAGACATGACAACCTGCATAAAAATTTTACACAACGTATGCACGCTGATTTCGCTTCCTTGCGAAGCGTTTGGATAGATAAAAACTCGAAACAAAACACAAATCATGTAACTTGGACTCCGAGCGAAATCAATATTCCGTCACTGTTTGGGCAGGTAATTACAATGCCCCCAGCTACAATCCAAAAGACTCTCGTTTCTTCGTGAGAGCCCGTCAAATTTGTTTTATTTCTCCTTTGCCAGACGCGCTATTTTAAATCTAACGTCGATTGGTTTTGGTGAAGTGGACTGAAAAAAAAAAAAAAAATGAAGAACATAAACGCTGCGACGTTAAGTGACAAGGTTGATTGAAAAAAAGAAAAAAAGCCCCAAAACTTCCGTTTTATATCGGAAAGGGACGACCGACCGTACGTGCAGTAACAATAGCCTGGGGCTAATAATTACTCAGTTCTAAGCAGCGAGATGAGATTCTTCACTTTTCCTTTAGCTGTTTCCAATTTAGTGTCTTTGGCTATGAACAGTACATTTTTGTGACATTAAACATTTTTGTTCCTTTATGATTCAAAAATATGAGCGGTGAATAGCGAGTAATATTCATTTCCTTTAGTTTCAGACTATGATATTTTGGAGCGCACATTTTGAGTATAAACATGTATTTTTTTAATATTTATGACCATTTTTATTCTAAACAAACATGGAGAGATTTTTACGATTACCTCCGCTTTCTTCTGGGTATTTGACACAAAATGAATAATTCTTCCGTTCTGCCAACAAATATCTTCTTTATTTAATACAATTTTTACAAAACACTTTCACTAACAACGAAGTTTTGTTGTGTTTCTGCTCGGCTTAGAATAACATATGTTTTTTCTCCCCACTATATCCAGTGTCTCTAAGGAACAAAACGGTCTGGAAGAAAATAGCGTAATTAAAGGGGCTGTGCAACGACATTGGGTAGGAAGATTTCTTTCTTTACACCAGCTTTCTGGCACTGGTGGGACCCAAGAATACTCGAACGCAACACCACTGACCAAGAAGCGTCTTCGTCGCGACGGAATTCAAAGGATGAAAGCGGAGCTTTTTCTTTTAGTCTCTCCCTTCAAAGCCGCCTTTTGCTCCTTCGCGAAAGTTGATGACGGAGCTGCGGGGACAATGGCAACAGTCCGATCCCCGGGAATGCGTCATCAAGCTTTGCGATCCCAGCTGTGACGATATTCAAATGCTGCTCACACAGTGAACGCGAAGACTGCGTACGCATTCGATCTGGGCTCATGAAAATCGATGCCTCGACATGCATTCGGGTAGTGGCCCGTGCCCAATCGCTGCAACGACGACAATAGCCGAGCCGGGTGGTTATCATTTGGGCCCGTTCTCGTTTCGACCTTTTCACCTATCCCTTTTCACAACAGCCATTCTCAAAGATATCTCGCTTTGACCCCCTCGCACTTGGCTCTTTCTATAGCAAAATCGTTTTTTAGGGTAATATTAATACATTGATATAATTTGTGTGTGTGTGTGTGTGCCACACTACAGGCATACTCTGTCTGCTAAGGATTGTAGCAGTGCGTCGAGGTCGTCGTGAAAAGCTATCTAGCTGACAATAAAACAGACCAACAATTTATCGCAGTCAGATCATATTCCGAAATGTCACGTTGTTTGAGGTCTCTCGATTTGGGACAATGCCACCACTTCTATGATGTAGTGGTTCCCAAAAGAGGGTCTGCGAAGACATCCTAGGGGTCCGCGAAGCCCTGTCTCATCAGTCAGGCACGGCACTATTAGTTGTCTTTCTTCACGTTGACAAAAAACGTTCCAATTTTCGGCAGAGTACTCTCGTGTGTATGTCAATGAGATAAGTCTACTTTACACTAGCAAATAGTTATATCCATTTAATAAATCATTAACATGATAACCTATGCCTTTCTATTCCCCTCACCCCGAACGGGGTCCTCCATCATCTCCGCCTTTCTACAAGGCGCCCGCGAAACATCAATGGTTGAGAACCAATGCTATTATGTATGCTATTTCTGTTAAAACGAAGTTTCCAAATTAAATGTTCATCGCTTTTTTTTCTCGCTTGCTTAGAGGAAGGGAAGCAGGCGTCAATGTACGATTCTCCAGTGCGTACCTCTACAGATAACATATATCTGGTGGTCTAAGCAAGGTAAGGCTTATGAACAAAGCCGCGAAGGCATAACGACGTTAGAAGCATGCCGAACCAGCACTATTCGGTCGTAGCGCGAACGGGCGAAATTAGAATGGGTCCAGCTGCGAAAAACACGATTCGGGTCTTATGAGAAGGTTCAAACGAGAAGGACCAAATGAGAATGGGTCCAAATGTGCAAGGTTCAAATGCGAATGGGACGTTTTGAGATACACCCAGCCGAGACATAACAAAAAAAGCAAATTGGGTTATGGGGATATTTATACAGCGTATAGTTGGTCAGCCATTAAGGTTGCGACGAGTCACACACTGTAGATGAGCAATTTAGCCAGTGCAGTACAACTGCTAGCCTGGGGTCTTTAACGTGCATCAGGCAACAGTAATACACGACCGCACGCCGGTACAATGCTCATCCAGATCGAAACGGGCAAGGGTGGGGCTGGAGCCCAGGATCTCTGGGTTCTGCAGCGCGAGCTTTCGATCCACGCGCGTCGAGCTGGGTGTGCGCTTCAGCCCACTCGGCCACCAATCCCCCCCCTTCCCCCCCCCCCCCCCTAGCCATAACAATGTCTGGAACTCAGCGCGTGTCCTGTGCTTTGCCATTGGCGGCATATAATCGGCTCCAGATCACGTGGCCGCTTGTTCTGGCTGCGAGTTGAGGGAGTGAATGGTACTCGTTTTAGAGCGCAGATCTTAGGGGCCCGTTTCCGGTTTGAGCGGCGTCGCCGTCGGCGTAACCGCGAGGTCACGTGACCCCCCTCCAAGGTCACATAACCCCTCCCTCCCAGGGTCACGTGACCCCCCTCACCCCACCCGGAGGTCACGTGACCCCCCTTCGAGGTCACGTGACCCTCTCCCCCCCCCCCCCCCCCCCCCCCCGAGGTCAGGTGACCCCCTCCCCCAGCCGGAGGATATTGAAGAATGAGGAGAGGAGGAGGAGAAGGGGAAGAAGAAGGGGTCTATCCTCCCCTCAATACTCTTCCCTCCTCCTCCCCCCTCAGTACCCTTCCCCACTCCTCTTTAAGAGCTGCGCTCTAATTCGGCGTTACAGGGAGTTGTAAACGGCCTTGACTTTTTTCTTTAATTTTTTTCTGGAAGTTCTATTGCGTGGAGTGAAAAACGAACACAAAAAAACACACACACGAACCTTTTAATTTTATTAGTTGCCTCACCGGCGGAAAGAGGGCGCTGACGCACTCAGCGCCATTAAGTTGCTTCAATTCGGTTGGTTTCGGTTTCAGCGTGAACGCGGCTATGTTGCTGTTTTACATTGTTTTTGCTTAATTTTGTGATACGAATATTTTCCTTGTAGCACACAACCAATGAAACAGCGGTATTGAGCCACTTTGAAGACTACGAGGTTTATTGCAGCCTAAGTTGAAGGGTCTTTTGTTTTTTACTAACTCCTTTGATGTATTTGATTATGGTCGGTTGCGAAACGCCTGACTGATGTGCAGGGGAGATTACCACCGTCTATTACCACCGTGCAGGGGAGATTACCACCGTCTACGCCCGTACACGATGACACCACTTTCCTGGAAAACAAAATAATGAAGAGACTAACACCTGAATGTAAAAAAGCATATCGACAGCTTGATTAGCAATGTGCTGAATCGGCCAGAACAGATGAACTTGCGAGTTTACTACTCACTGCTTGGTTTTCGTGTGCACCCAAACTTTAGCGAACTTCGCGGACTAGATACTTATCGTGTAACGACGCAGATTATTGGTAAAAACAACTAGTATCATCTCGACCTCTTTTTTATTTTTTTTTTATTCAATACTCGAGCATGTTTTGACAGGCCGAGTAGGAAATTTCCTATATCATTAACCCAGCTAAAATATTCGTAAGCAGCATTTAGCGATATTGGGCCTAGGAAATAAATTATAATTATATGAACATTTGCTTACTCAAGATATAATATAAGTGACAGGCCCGTCAAATTATATCTAGCATTTGTCTTTCGTAAAATTGGCCCTATAAAATTAAAGTGCGCAAGAGGAGAAATACCTCGGAAGGTTTGGCTGAAAGCTTACGCTAGGCACCACTTCACGGACCTGTGTGAACAAATATTTATTGTTTGAAGAGATTCGGTTTGTAAATTTCGGCGCCGCCAGCCACCAAAAGTAAACGTCTATTCGCATCAACAAACCTGGACGTTTCTTTTTATGTTTTTTTTTTTTCGGGGACAAATATTGCGGATATTAGACACTTCCAAAACGTAAAACAGCATGCACAAAAAAAAAAAAAAAGAAGTTTTGTCATTTTTTTGCATGCGCCGAACCCAAAACGCGTTTTGAATTTGCGAATAGAAACAACGTTATTTCTTTGTGCACGCTATTCTAAAATTCGCTACCGTTAAGTGTCTGGGGCAGTTTCTCACGCGGAAACTCGAAACCTTTGTGTTAAAATAAATTAAGTGGATGGCACTGGTTATCTATCAATAAATCACTTCAATGTCTGTCAAAATGGGAGCGAGCACGGTATACAATTTCTTAAACTTCATAAGTAACCGACCAAGTGAAAGTTTACGTCGCAAAAAAAGATCGAGAACCTCATTCGCATGTAGGTGTGATATTATGAACAAAGAAATCGAATGATGTTGTCCTCACATAATAAAAAAAACTGTTTTCAATATATTATGAGTATACAAAGAACGATACTTTCAGGAAATACATACAGAGATCTCCTTGCGCTTGAGGCCTTCCGATTCTAAATGCGCGATATATATATATATATACGCGCTTCTTACAGAGAATGTTCCGCAACTATTACTAAACAAACCTCAGTTGTCATAAGGACCTTTGAACCCTCGTCGAGTAGACGTATCGGACAACAATTTCCGAAGTAAAGCAAGAAAGCGCGGTGAAACGCGACCACAAACACGAATACAACGCATCCGGCAAGGCGCGGAGGGGAGAGCGGAGCAGGTAGTTGAAGCGACCTAATGGCTGCCGCGTCACGTGGTTCCAAGGTGGCAGCGCCCATGCGGAGGAGGGTGAAATGGTCTAAAGGTCATCCAAAAATGTATATTCGTTATGACATTGGTTGAGACCCTTTTTTTAAAAAAATTGCACACTTTCCCTGATAGGGCAATGGAGGCTTCACTCTTTTATTTCAACCATAATCTCGAAAGCTTCGTGTGCCTTTCTGCAAATTTTGTTCGTGTATTTGGCCAAAATTGTGATGTTATGCACAGCTAGTTTGTACGGGCATCTGCTACAATGGAAGGCGAGATTACCAGGAGGACCGACTTGCGTGACTGCCGCATGCACGCGAGCACGATTATTAACACGTTTGTCCGTCTGGCCGATGTGCACAAAAGCGAAGGTCAGCGCTATCTCGTATACCGCTGACTGCAGGTATTCTTCTTCCCCCGTCTCGGTGCTTGTGTATTTTCGGCGCTTCGAAGCCTTCCAGTGGCTAGACGCTCTACATCACGAGCACACTGCGTCCGCTATAAGCCGCTACCGATCACCCAGCGAACCGCTTTTCAGTGAGCGTAGGGAGAGCGGTGAAGCTCCGCCGCCTCTCACGCTGCTCCCCCGCTTCCGCCAATCTGGCAGCCCAAGCAGGCATGTCGACCTTGCAACACCCCTCGGTGTACCACTGCAGTCGAGCTGCGACTGCCGAGGTCGCTTCCCGATGAGTACGTGCGACGCCACTGCGAGAGGCGCGCGTATCTGCACTGAGTTAGATCTGCAGGGTGGCCATGACCTGGCTTTGCCGGGTGAACAATCCACTGAACGGCCTGTATAGCAAAAGCAGTTTTGTGGCCACTCGATTTATCTCTTCTTGTACCCCTTGTTCGAAAACATATCCTTGTCCTCTCCCTTGGTGACGCCGAAACACAAAACAAGTTTCCTAACTCTTCGTATTCTACCTGTCATCAAGTCGTGTTTTTAGTTATATAAAATAACTTTAATGATTTTTTTTTTCTGCTTTAGATTTAAATACATTTTTTTATTCGTAAAATGGGCCACACGGTATAATATAAGGGGAAAGGGGGGGGGTTGAAAGAAAGGGGTGCAGTCCAATGTCGTGCAGGAACTGCACGAGCGACTTGCAGTAGTTGGCGTCATTCACCCATTGGGTGCAGTTATTGTGTCGGTGACCCTTTAGTCCGGCCCCGCTAAGTGCCTTATCGTTTTGTGAGTTCGTATTGTAGCCTCAGGCTACAATATGTGCGGGTAAAATGTCAGGCAGTATTCTTTTGTGTTCAAGCCCTAGTTCCCGCTAATGAAGCCTGAAATGGCCGCATAACAAGGTTACAGTTTTTTTTTCTAAGCCTGAAAATCATAAGGTGCAAGTAAAATCACAAAAACAAAAAAACACAATTTATTCTGCTGAGTAATACCTCCATACAACACTCAATCAAACTTCGTATGGCGATAATGCCCCCACCCGTTATGGCGCATCCTTCTCGCAAAATTTCTCCACTCGCCTCTCAAGATCCTTCCCTGGCACAGCCGTGAAGCCAGTCTTTCACCAACGGAATTCAGAACCCGACCCTCCCAAGCACCCCAAGCAAAGAGCCTCCGCCATCACATCCTGCAGAGAAAAAAACTGTCCTCCTACCAACCCGAACTCGTGCCTCATCCGTCATCCAAACTCTGCGCTCGTCGATTCAGCGGCCGTCCCTCAGCTAACTGCATTGTATGGCAGCTACGAGCCAGCTGAACCAATCGAACACTTGCCGCGTGAGAGGTTACTACGTTCTGCTTCACGAAGCGCACAGAGAGAATGAGATCACGTGGTAGAAAGTCGACATCCGATTAGTTCAGTCGAACCCTTCAAAGCAGCCCGCGGTTTGCACGGCGGCTAAAACCTCGGCTGCCCTCCCAAATAAAACGCCCCCTCTCTCCGCCCTTCAATCTTCACACCGAATATGTGTGCTTCGGCTGAGTGCACTGGGCAATGACGGGTGTCCAGGTTCCAGAGGCCCGAGTCGGACAACTGGGCGCCTCCTTATTCCGTCTACACCCAAGAGGTCGATTAGGCACTAGACTTGTTTCGCTCACCAACGTGGCGCTGGTGCCGCTCGCTCGCGGAAGATGACCCCTACTCTACTTTAGAATAGCGCACGCTAAAGCTTTGCGTCCGACCAACAAAAAAATAACGTCAACGCCTCTGCGCACGCGCATAGCCCAAATCGCGTATGGGATCAGCTACTGGCGACAACCCTATTCCTTTGCGCACAGAAATATTGTGCCGTATGCTATACTCTGTTTCATACTTAGCGTGCAACGCTGTCAACGCTACTGGCGCCAGAGCGTGGCTTTATCTGTGGTTTTGTTTGCGCGAGAATGCGTGCAAATGATCAACGAGATCAAGCCCCACGCTCGCACTTGTAGATTTGACAGCGTTGCACACTAAGTATGAAACAGAGTATACTCTAAAACTCTCAATAAACCCCCTTCGAAAGTCGCGTGCCGATTAGTAGAAGGTAGAAACCACTGCACATTGGCGGAACAACTGCATCAGGAAACGAAAGAAGGTGCAAGCCATTACACAATATAGGGAACTTCGGAGTGCTGCCAACATCAGGAGCCGAAGAGCCAATCAAACAGCGTGGAAAGTGCAACGTCACTAAATTCAGCGCCTTTTTCTCCTCTGTGTGTTTGCCATCAAATATAGCCAAACGTATGAAGTGTGCCGGGATGCTGCATGCTGTTTTGTCCACCATTGTGCAGGGATTCCACGGGCGCTAACAGAGGGCAGTATTTCTAAAGGGCTCTATTCTGTTAGGCTACTTAACTTCTCAAGTTATTCGTCGGCAAATATGCGCACGCTCAGAGACACCTGCGCATGCCCTTTTGCTTTTTGTATTGTCGATCGGTGGTTAGGCATACGTACGCAAAATCGTTTGCGACGATATGTGCATACGTGTGATAGTAACTGCAAGATTAAGGGACGCAGGGCCTGGCGAGTCCCGAGTGTTTTGTTACCGCTACCCAGCGAACGAGTTTACGACATTAGGAACTTTTAGCAAACTGTTACAGTTTTCCGCGTTCCGCACTATCGGAGACTCTAAAGGACGCTTTTAAGTGCGCGGTCCGCGGTCACAGTATCACTCCGGGCGCGCGCTTAGAAGCGTGCTTCAAAGGCTCTGGTAGTGCGCTACCCGGAACACGGTAACCGTTTGCTAAAGGTACATATTAGCCGATATGAACATCGAGGAACGAAGCGGGAAGCAAGAAGTGTGAATACAATAAGCCACAACGCGTAGTCAGCGGTTCTTCACATGATTAAAACGCCTGAGATATTGAAAGGCTAAGAAAAAAAGCTCAACATATAAAACTAGCAAGGCAGTATTAACCATAACAAATAAAACAAATGCTCACTTGTTTCAAAGTTTATGTCACAATTCACTCGCTTCATGAATCACTCCGTTCTTTCCATCGTGGAAGTAACCACGGTCGCGTAAGGTTGTTTGATTTCCTCTGCGTTTCTACCGTTTATGCGTCTGTCCTCCCGGCAGGTTAAATGTCTTCTATTTTTTTACTCTAAATCGCATCGAAGTAGAACAACGTGATCTTAACCCATGTATGAGTAAATGAAAAAAATAGCAAGCACCAATCAACATAAACATGATGAGTCTGAAAAGTCTGCGAGAGAAAATGAACAACCAAGAATCCGCAAGGACCACTAGAGCAATATTTTCGATATGCCTCAAAGTAGAACAGAAACCGCCAAAAACGCGCCTAACAACTTGAAAAAAACGTCAACAAATTTTGTGTGTTGTACAATGTGAAACTGGAAGAACCAAAACACGTCGTTTTTCCGGTCTCGAACGGTCGTTTTTCCTCGAAGTTCGGGAAAAACAAAGACCTCTCAATTCCCGGGGAAAAAACTCATTTCGACAGGTTATTCTGCAGCTCAAGAATACCGAGACCAAGAATATTAAGGCAAAACGGAGCACAAAATAAGTTTTTTTTAAAAATATATTTATGTTGGAACTTCTAAATTGTTTGTTTATATGTGAGCCTATTTGTCGATGGTTTTGTGGTTGTTTAGGCGGATGTTATGCTTAGCTTTTAAGAGCATTTCAGTTTTGTAATGTTTATATTGATATTCGTGCTGTTTATTTTTAGGAGTATCGGTCAAAATCGATGTCAAAGTTGTTCACTTTAGCAAGCATGGCCGTTTGAAGAAAAGACTATATTTGTGCGGGGTTCGAACGCATCACGCAAATGTTTAAGGGATCCCTTTGTTATGTTAAAATGAGTAAACTATTCAAAAGAAAAAAAAATCAATGTGCCTAACGGAATCAAAGGCACACTCAAAAACATTTCCAAATGACAGCATTTATTGTCTGATCATTAGTTGGAACATCTGGTAGTAGTTAGAATTGATAATAAAAACAAAAACAAAACACGTAAGAGTTACACAAAAGAGAAAAAAAAAACAGTGAAAAAGACGACAATTTGTTTATGTTATTTACCGCCAAGTTTGGGTCTTGGGCTTATGTCGCCGGGCTTAGCCGGCCTCCATGAATACGAAACTATGGCACATCGATCAAAGCAGAATATGTGAGCTGCCCAGCCGATACTGATCCGCAGCGAGTGCTTTTTGTACACGCCAAAAAAAACTAACAGCCGGAACGCGTGACCAGAAAACTAAAAGCAAAAATCAATCGAGAGAAAAAGCATGAAACAGTAGCGCCAGCTGTTTTAATAAATTATTTTCATATGCATATGCCGCTATTCTCATCATGGAAAACGTCCTTCTGGGGCTCAAGCCAGCTGCCGTTTCACAGCTGCCGCTGTTTTTGCCTCTTCACGACAAAATCCTTCTGAAAAAAAAAAAAAAATGTAATCGCGAGATGCGCGCCGTCCCAACTGCTGCGCTGTCGCTCCCTCCCCGTCGTCGTTCCCCTTCACACAAACACGTCATCTATGACAAGACGGGTTATTGCTCCCCCTTTTCTAACGCACAGGTAGGAAAACGGTAAAAACATCTGTACGGATGACGCAGCTACTTATAGGTAGTACAACACGAGCTCGGATCTATTGAATTTGCTTTTGGAGTGCTGACTTCAAAGAAGCTTTCACGTTCTTAGTTCATCTTGTGTAAACTTTGAGTAAGAAGCGTCATCCAGATGGTTTTTTTACTGTTTTTCTCTTTGAGCATAGAAAATATAAAAACTTTTTTGGCTTCAAGTGTTGGCCTTATGACTTAGACTGAAAAATTGAGTATGTGTACTGCACTGCCTGAAGACACGTTCGAAGAGGGCTCGAAATCCCCAAGTAGCCGCTGCTGCGGCGGTTATCGGAGTATGTCATTGCTCCGGCACTCGGTCCGATCATGTGTTGGTCACGAGGGGTGCGACAGGGGTTGACGCGAACACGGCAAAGCTTGTATCGAGAACGAGCACAGCTTCAGCGTTCGGCGAAGATTCGGATCCAATCACACGCTTCGCAGCCAGTGGACGGATGGATGAATGAATGACAACGGTTCTGCCCTTTATAACAGGCGGTAGCTTGCGCTACCTAGCCAAGATATCGCGACCGCCAATGTCGCTTGATCAGGCACGAAGAAAGGTATATCGTAACATAAGTTATGTATAGCCACACATATATTAACCAGAAACTACCACACCTCTTGAGCAACCACACAGACAAAAGAAAAAATAAAAAAACAAGAAAAGTAAATTGGCACGATGCTTCCGGTTCCAAATTAAGGAAGAGTAGGACGGAACAAGTGCAACGATCTCGGGGGTGGGGGGGAGGGGGGCAGGCAACTGCTAATCGAAGTTATCGGTTAGTCAGGACCCCTGGGGCTGCGAGAGGTCGAACAAGGAAAATAGAAAATAGGTCATTACTCAAGCGTTCCAAGGAGAGAGCGCCTGCTTCAGAGAGCGGAGCGAGAATCACAGTTCGAGAACCAGCCTTTCCCATTTTAATGAGGTCGTCCCGTGTCCCAAAAGGCTTGACGAACGCGGGCAGAGAACAGCTTGATTTCTTGTTTGTTGCAAACACAAAAACAAAAACGGGACAAAAATGATCAGGTGTCGAACGTCCTTTCCGCCACCATCTCCCATTTTACCCTTTTTTTTTTTTTTACTCATCCCATTCTTTATTGCTGTGGACGAACTGGCAGGATTAATTGAAAGGCACTGCCGACGAAGGAGGCTGCAAATGTCACGGGTCAGCTGAACTTCATGTGCCTGTCCGCAAAAAAAAAACAAAAAAAATCAGGATAGCGAAAAAATAGGGACATGTAAAATTAATAAAAAGAATAAATGAAAGCAACAGGAAAACCAGACTTTATTCATTTTTTTTTTTTTGAGACCGATTGCAGACGACGCTGCAATCCGATGAAGCCAATCAAAGCAGCCCCAAAAGTGCATCTCCACGGCGTTTTTTTTTTGTTCTTTTTTCCGTCTGGGTTTGCTATGCGGAGCGCAAGTATGTCTGCTTCTTTTGTTGTAATGACGTAAGAATGCCGAACTCTGATTGGTTCCAGTTGACAGGATATTGAGTAGACCTTCAGGCAGCTTGCTTTGAGGTCTACCCACCTTCCTTCCAATCGCAGACAATTAGAGCTGGGCATTCTGGCTTAACTAGAGGCCCTGTAAAAAAAAAAGCAGAACTTACTCTCCGCCTAACTTGTTAAACCAATCACGCACAGAAAAAAGCGCGAAGATCGCGGCGCAACCCCTCTGTGTGATTGGCTTAGCCGGTGATGGAAAACGCGCAAGCACCATGAGCGCCATGATTATGGGTTTGACGCTGCTTAATTGGGTTCATAGAATTGTTACGCCGGCTGGGGTCGGACGAGTGAAAACGCGTGTATACGTACACAGCTCACCTTGGCTACCTGACGACACACATGAATTGAAATAACGAACACGCGGTACTAGGGGAACTAACACCTAAAAAGAAAGTAAACAATGTATGTATTTGAAAAAAAAAATTCAAATTGTCTTTATTTGACCTCCAGAATCGCGTATAATCAGCTTTTTTTTTTATTCCGGATTGATGGGACAAGTAACTGCAACATCGTTTTCAAAATGGCACCAAAGCCCCTCCCTTCCGGCATGTTTCGGTGGTAGGAGAAAATCGTGACATATTATAGAGACACCTCAACACTTTCGCGCCTTCGGGAGGCCTTACCAGATCAGTCGAACACGCGTCACGCCTTTGCTGAGAAGCGGCACGCGCAAGGCAGTTAAAACCTCTGAATATGCTGATCCAGCGTTTTTTGTTTTTTTTCAGTCCTCTTTTTGCGTTTATTGGTACGTTCGTATCAAATGCTCGTGATATTGAAGTTCACAAGACAAAAATACTCGTTTCTTTAAAGAGTACCTTCAGCGTCCCTTTAAAGGGGTACGGAAACCAAATTCTGGAGCTTATTTCTTTGGTTCAACACGACGCAGGTAGCAGCACAACCACAGAAACATAAATATTGCGCTAGAAAACGCAAGAAAACATATTTTAAAGTGAATTAAACGATAATCAAAAACCACCTGGTAGTTGGTTATGAAGCTTCAATGGAATGTCGTGACGACAACATGCCTCTGAAAGCAGCGCCGCTGCGGTATGTCCGCTCACTGGTATAGATTGCCTAGGCCTGAACGCAATACCGAGGCGTCTTGGTGGAAAGAGCCAAAACGAAGTGAGCCACCATGGTTTCAGCTCTCGCGCGACGTGCAAACGCGTGCTTCGGTTGTTCTCAGGTTTGGTGCGCGTGCTGGCCCCGCGATCTCTACAGCCCTTGGGTACTTCGGCAAAGCGAGATTGTAACGCGTTGACGCCTCCAAGTGGCAAAACTCGTCACTATGGTACGCTTGGTCGTCCGAGGCATGATGACGTCAAGACGTCTGCCGGATCTCCCGAGATGCATCGCGCTCCTCCATGGCTGATTTTGAAGCGCTCGCCAAAATCGCGGCATTTAGAGCATAAAATATAGCCATCTGCTCAAAATACGACCGTGCGATTATTCATTACAGGCTTAGCTGATCATATTGAACGCATTTCTTGATGTTTTCTCTATATTTCAAGTTTCGATTCCGTATCCCTTTAAAGGGGTGCTGGGCCAAACATTTTAGTGCCCATAATAAGTAGCACACGGTCCTTCCACGAGTAAGCACTGGGCGATATGAGCGAGCACACGCTACAGAATTGACGTCATATTTCTGCATTTAGGTATAAGATGACAGTGAAATGTGTGGGCTCCGGAAAAGGGAAGAATAAAGACGTGCTTTTCATATCCAAAGTGGGGTCTGGTGTAAAAGCTAGGGGATTAATCGATCTAACAAACAGTTAGCTTTAATTTGTGGAACTGAAAAGCCTGTATTTATTCTCCTTTTGCCCGGAGCTCATATATTTCATTGTCACCTTATTTAAGGGGTTGTCCGGTTAAAACCGGAAGTTCTTAAGGTTTTGTGATGGTTATCTGGCCGGAGCCTATTGATTAACATAGGCCATTTTTATTCTATTAAACGACACAACAATTTAGTGTAATCATTGACAAATATTTATACAAAACTACATGCCAAATTTTGCAAGTATCAATGGGGCGCCCCAATGCCTGATGTGATGTCACACCCGGCTTGCAAATGTCACGTCCTATGCCTCATACTTCTGTGGGGAACACAGTGCTCCCGACGTACCACAGCGTTCCATTTTACTCGCCACCGTAAATCTCGCGGAGAAGTGTGGAGAGTGACAGCCGCAGAACGCGGGTCTCCTTTCGTTCACAAGATTTCTAGCGTTGCAACGAAGGTGAACCACGTTGTAGCGCTCACGCAGAGAACAGAATTCGAAGGGCGCTTCCGTTCGGCGTGTTCATAGCCTTAGGCTACGTCAGAGCCTCCCGCTGCTCGGAAGGTGGAAGAGGAAAACGCCCTTTATTCGCGCTTGTTTTGACTTACATTTACTTGTCCAGGGAAGCGCACAAAATTCAGATTTGTCTTCAAAGATGCTCCAAAAGCCACTGACGAGGAGGTCTAAATGTTATCTGCAATACGAAATGTGACCGGACAATCCCTTTAAGCTTAAATGGAGGACAATGACGTCAAGTTTCTTGCGTGTGGGCGCGCACACCGGCGGCTGCGGCCCGTGGAAATATTGTGCGCCACTTATTATGGGTACTAATATGTTTGGTTCAGTGTCCCTTTGAGCCTGGGTCACACTCCTCGTACATTATACAAGCGCCAGTCTGCAAACACGAGTCACCGCAATATCCGTGGTTCGAATGCAGCGTGCCAAGCTTTCTTCTTGAACTCATTGCCATGCGGCATTCGAAGCAAGGATCTGGCGGTGACTCCCGTTCGAATCTGTGCGCAGGCTGTCTTTTCTATGATGTGTAAGTTCTGTGACCCCGATAAAAGGAAACTGATGAGGTTCTTTAAGAAAACATGTTAGAGATGAATTCCAGAGTATTTTTTGCCCAGAACGTACGGGCGCAAGTGAGCTGGTGTATGTTAAAAACAAATTAGTCGTTAGTTGTTTATACAGCAGGAGTTTAGTCTTCCAGAACATGGCGACATTGTTACCCACTGTAGATAAGCAATTTAGCCAGTGCGGTACAACCGCTAGCCTGGAGTCTTTAACGTGCACCACGCAGTAGTGATACACTACCGCACGCCGGTGCGATGCTCATCCAGATCGAAACGGGCAGGGGTGGGGATTGAACCCAGGATCCCTGGGTTCTGCAGCTCGAGCTTTCGCTCCACGTGCTCCGAGCTGGTGTGCGCTTGTGCGCTAGCCAACTCGGCCACCGATCCCCCCGCTGTATGTTAAACATTTTAGTGAAAAACCCGAGACTGAGGTCAAGACAGACGACGACAAGGAAGACAAGGAGAACGTCTCATACACAGCTGAGTGAGCTGTGTTTGAGAGGTTCTCCTTCTCTTCCTTATCATCGTCTGTTTTACCTCAGTCTCGGGTTTTTCACTAAAATGTTTAATATTTTGCCCGTCTATTAGCGGCGACATATCTTAGTGGCACCCACCTGTGGTTACCTTTCGTGACGTCATTACGTTGCGAACAACAAGTTCGTTGGTGTTTGTAAGGAGCATACAGGAAGCTTGAAATCATTGCGCTCTTAAAGCAATACTACCAGCACCGTCGAAATTGAAGTTCTTCCGTTCCTCTTATTTCCGTCGATGAGAAATCCTTTGCTGATGTCATAATCAGCACTCGGCTAATCGCGGAAGGCCGACCACAGCGACGCTTTTGATCGCGCACGTCGCCAATGCCTCCGACCGGTTGTTAGGTCATAAGAGGATCTTTCGGCCGCCAAGCGCGTGTCGCTCGTGTGGGCAGCGCGTGCAAATGCAACCCTGATAGAGCGAACTAGAAACGACTGAATGGGGCGAGGTACAGCCCCCGTTTTTGCTTCCAGATGCACCTCAAAATCTGGAAAGCGATCAGGTGGAACCAAGCCACCTTGATTGCAGCGCCTCCTTCGCTGTGATCAAAGCGAGCGACGACACAGGTCAAGGTCATAAGGGCAATATAGTCACTTAGGGGCTATATTGTAACTTTTATGATTTGGACGTTAGAGGTAATAACGTCAAAACAAAGCGTCACGACGACGCCGCGGCGTCATTGTCGATTACCACGTTACGCGACGCCAAGATCATGTCGTAAGGCCTTTTCGCGACATAGAGTCGCCGTTGCGACGCGGTCGTGACATATCCTCGCGTTGAGGACGACGCCGTTAGCGATATCGAGTCGCCTTTGTACCACGTCATGACGTCGCGCCGCGTCGACGATGACGTGGAAGTGATCGTCGATGCCGACGTTGACTTCGACGTCCTACACAACGTCGAACATCGTTATGACGCCAGGTTACCGTCGTCTTGACGTCGTCGTCAACGTCAACCTCACAACGACGTCACGACAAAGCCTTGACGGCGTGTAACGTCGTCGCCTTCGCCAACATCAACGTCGACGCGCCGTCACGACAAAGTCTTGACGTCGTCGTCGTCGACGATGACAGTGACGTCGAAGTTGTGAAGTTGTCGGGACGTCTTCAGGACGTCGAGTTGCGTCATGTCGACAACGACGTTGACGACCTGACACCAAGCGTCTTTATGACGTCGCTTTAACAAGGACGCCGTCACATTGACGTCGTCGCCGTCAACGTCAACGTTGACATCGACGTCATTGTTAACGCAATATGACGTCAGAACGCAGTCTCGATGTCGTGTGACGCGCGTTTTCAACGTCAATGACGACGTTGACGTCAAGGCGTCGTCGTGATATCGCACGCCGCTGTGGCGACAAGTCAGGTCCTGGTGACATTATGTATTGACTTGACGCCTGACGTCTTGTTTGTATAGAAATATAGCACGGCGTTCTAATGTTTTTATGACCTTGACCAGCGTGCCGGTCGAGCTTGGCGTTGGAACGCAACGGTTTTTTCATAAAAAAACGATTAATCCAAACCACTTTGCTCGTAGCGCCCTCTAAAGTGCTACCAGCGAGGTGGTTTTGATTAGCCGTATTTTTCAACATGGGGCCACCGGAAATAGACTCCGGTGGCCCCACTCGTCCTTTCTAGTAGACTCTAATCTCGCCAGGTATACAGCTTTTCCAGAATTGCGCAGCCATCTTAATATCATCAGTTCTGGTAAGCGGTCAAACATCTTTTGATCTCTCCACACCGCTGGAAGGTGTTTACGAAAAATCCTTGATTATCACCTATTCCTGTTTTGCCTCACCTATATTTTTTTTGCGTATACCAGGTTGAAGTATTTTAATATTTTTTCGTCCCGCATACCAGATACGTGACTGAGAACGACAGGAAACGGAAGACGTCTGTATTCCCCGCACTGACACCAGTCGTGGCGTGTTTTCCTGGCCTCTTTTGAAAATAGCATGGGTGCGCGTGCATAGCTGTCTTATGCGCTGAAGATCCGCGAGAGTGAAAATCCCCAAAAAACTCCTTCCGTCACGTAACGCTCCGGGGAGTAACGGGCTGCATCGGTTTTCTGAAAATGATGTTGTGCAGCCTTCATGCACCAAACTGAAAATAAATCTCGAAATTCGTGATCGTAAAGCTGAAATGGAGGCGATTTAAAAGTTTTTACTCTAATACAGAACCATTTTAGTTTCCCTTTGTAGGATCTGTCACACAATATGATGACTGGGTGTTTACGGGAAAAGCTTGGGGAGCGATGCGCCGGATGGGAGAAAGAAAGCGAGAGAAAGGTGATGCGCAATCATGAGTCGTTAACAGCGAGTGAGCCTGGTAATCCAAACCTCATCGTTGAAATGTTCGCAGCGAGCTAAATTGAAAATGCAGGAGTAGAGAGTGTCGTATCTGGAACAGCCAGCGATGTTTGGGCAACGCTCCTTCGTTAGGACGACAGACGGTCGCCCCCCATTTAATTTTGCCCGGGGAAGGCGATGGCGGCGAACGGAGGCAATGGGGACGGTTGACGACACTGGAGGTCGCTATTGTTCCCGGGGAAGGTAGAAAGCGCTTGCGGAGAGGGCGATTTCTCTGACGTAAAGGATTGATCCAGGAGGAAAGTGAGAGGAGTCTGAGCTCCGGAAAGGTTCGCCACTTAACCCATCTTAATTATGACTAGTTCACACCTTGGCGACCAATTCCGACAGAACAGTATTCGACTAACGACCACACTCGTTTCTGCGTGGCCCGTGAAAGGGAGTCACAAGCGACATAAAAACCAGTTCTGTCGGACACGGTCGTAGTCGATCGTAAAAGCGCGAACGAGCCATTGGGCGTGGACACGTTAGGTAGCTTAAACGCAATAAGACTGGTTCCCGTAGTTTATTTTTGTTTTGTTTACATTTTCGAATACTTGCAGCGCCAGTGACGTTATATTAGAAGGAGAAAAAAAAAACAGCATTAAAGTAAAACGTCACGAGCCAGAGAGACTTAAAACCGTCTTTTAAAGCGTAGGTATTGTTACCGCTTACGCCCGGATAGCCGGTCGTGAGCAGACACGAGAGGCTCAAAAATGGGTTTAACACTCTCAGGTCATAAGTAGTCGCAGGAGTGTGAACCAGCCTATAAGGTTGCTACGTAACGCTTTGACATGTACATTCGAAGAAAAAAAAAACGCTTTCTCATTCGCTCTTTCTTGAAGCAATTTCGTGACAACCCAAGTATCATGTTTACTCCTGTGCACTAAGTTGCCTTAAGTCACAAAAAAAGTTTAGTCACTGACAGGATGAGAACCGCGGGGGGGCGTGTCACTTGCCTCACCTCCAGCACGAGCTTCCCGCCTTCGATAACGCTTCAGCGTCTCGTGAGCCTCCTGCGTTCACGCGCAGTCAAAGCATGGCCATAGCCTCCTAAGTACTCACAAAGCCTGGCAGATCGCCACAAGATGCGCCTGCCGAAAGGGAAAAGGTGGAGCGGCAGACAACGGATCAGAAGAGAGTCACGTGACTGACGCCCCGCTGCGGCGAGACGCCGAAACACACTTCTTCCGAGCGAACAAGAGTGTTTTGGGTTCTTGCCGCTGCAAAAGCTGTGCGCTGACGTCCAGGTTCCCCGAGAAATGACTATTTGATGTTATGTACTGCCAGATCTTCGCGCCCCAAATCTGCCGTCGGGAACTGTATGGCTCCTTCGACGAACTACTATGCTTTGTTGGTATTCGCGACTCCAGCGAACTATAGGGATGCGCGCTGGTAAGGCAAAATGACGGAAGAAAGGAGGCAGTTTTCGTCATTCAGCATGCGGACGGTAAAAAATGTCTTGCACTACAGCGTAAAATTAGTGATACATATGAAAGCAAAGCAATTTTACGACGGTATAAACCTTCTTCCAGTCAGTCCGTAAGAATGACACGACGGAAGCATAAAACAAATTACTGGAAACGATGTCTGTTTCCATGCTACCTTCGAGAACCAAGCAGCGATAGCAGACGACAGAGTCGAAACGACTTCTCTCCTGGGCTTCTGGGCGTTGCCGCTACGCGGCGTCGATTTCGCTGGAGTGGCCAAGACAGGAGGCCATAGAATGCCGAAAGTGAACGAGCGCGCGCTGGAGGCCGGGCGTTCTAAAAAACAAACGCCCTGCTCTTCTCGCTCCGTCAGAGACTATAGTCGTCGGAAAAGCTTATGTTCTGTATTTATGCGTAATAAACGTAGCCACATGGCTTTTTTCGGGACTGTTTCAAAATTTGTCTCAGTTGTCGCTAAAAAAATAGCATGAATCTAAAAAAAGGGGGTGGGCGATAACCTTATAAAGTAGCACACTGAAAGCACGCAGTACACCGACTCTCGCATACAACAGTGACAAGCTATAACCTAAAAAAATCCCATTAAATAAAAGAAATCGTTACTATTTATTGGTAAGTGAGATTGACACACTTACTTCCTTGGTCAGCGGACATTTTTCATTTTTGCTTCACCTTTTCCTTTCCTGTAATGCCTAATGGTTTGTCCTACCTTCACTTTTATAAAGACCCTCTCCCCCAGGAAAGTTCATCTCGTACGGTAATCCAATGCAAACAACGAAAAGAGAAAAGAGTCAAAGTACAGGCTAGCTGGTGGAAGAGATTCACGAATATGAGGACCCCCCCCCCCCCCCCCCCCACCCCCCTCTCTCTTGATACACTCAGCTGTGTCTTTTTGTGTGTATTATTTCCCATAGATTCTGTGTTTTGTATGATAGCTTTCGGCATCGGTTAAATAATATACCCTCTCTGAAATTCTGAATTGAAGCGTAGATTATGCGCAGCCGCCATTAGTTGGTCTCCTGGTTTTCGGCATGAAGCCCGTGAGTGGTTCCGAGTTCGCGCCGAGCACTGACGCAGAATTCGTGTGGATTGCGCTTGGATCCGAGTACACTCCTAACGCTGACGAAGCCCGCGTGTCCAACGCGTGCTCATAGTGCATGACCAACTAAAGGTGGCTGCACATAATCTATGCATCATTTCGAAATTTCCAAAAGGGTCTATTGCTGTTTGTCGCGGTTTTTGTTGCAGCAAACCGGGAGCACAACTGTGGGACTCCCCAACTTTCAGTAAATAGGAGCGTGATCCAATAGACGATATGCGAAATTTCTTTGTGGTCTGGCAGCACTGTGCACGCTGCCATCTTGGTAGAGTCAAGTACCTTGAGTTTCGGTTTCTCCACACTTCCAGTGCATGGATGCTCTGCCAGAAAGTGCGATTCGGAAGCTTTATTGTTTTCTGATTTCCGGTTACCCAACATGGACACGGTACCAGGCCGTCATGCCTCATCTCTGAAGATACTTTTAATTCTTTGTTTCGATGCGAATACGCATAAAGTCGTACTGTTCAGCTGTACACTGTTCCACGCTAGTACATGCACTCAAGGTTAGTTTTTTTTCTTATTTTGCGTGTTACTGGCAAAAGTGTTTTTTTTTTGTTTTTTTTTTTTTGTGGAAAGTTTAGTGTTCTTTTATAGGAAACTTTGCTCTGGTCAATGATTTTCAGCCGTTGCAAAGAGGTCAATTTAGTTTCAAGTAGCGTTGACCTTAAACACAGTCGATGGATGTCGCTCTGTTAATGAAGATTTGTTCAGCTGTGGCAGAATAACTGTATTCACTTTCTCAAAACTACCTCCGAACTTTGCACTAAACAAAAATCTTACCTCGGACGCTACAAAAAAAAAAAAAAAAAGATTGTGAATTGAAGTTGGCCCCGCCCGTATTAGCCACTGCGATGAACTTAAGTTGAACGACACGTTCCCTGTAATCGAACGTGGCGTGGCGTTCGGCAAAAAAGGCAGCGAAATCCCGTCTCTGTGAGTGTTGAGCACACAGACACGTCGTCCGCGTCTATTCTGCTTTATATTACACATGACCGCGCTTTAAATATTCGAGGATATTATATCAACAAACTTTCTCGTTTTGTTTTAGAGGTATTTTACAAACCTCGTTTACCGACGCCATTTCAAGTGTATAGAAATCGTTGCAAAGCAACGAGATTATCTTCTGGCTTTCCCATGTAATTATTTTGTTTTATATATCATTAAAATGAGGACTCTCTGGTGCTTTCAGGTTTTGTTGTTGACTGTTAACGATACTCATTTTCAATTGTACTGGGTGGCGTACATTATTAAAACTGTCACATTTTTGCCTCGCTTAACAGCCTTGGTTTCGTCCGCATACAATGAGCTGCCTGCGCAAAAAGAAAACGCCAGGCCGACACTACAACGTGCATAAAAAGAAATAAAGAAACGGTCAGCCTTTCCACTCTCGTGAAGAAAGAAGACCAGCGGAGCTGTACTTGATGCACTGTGTGCTTCTTCTTCTTCGTCGTCTGTTTTTTGCACTGTTTCTTACGATGAATTCCCACCAACGCGCCCAACTATTCATTTTTCTAATATAGCTGGAAAGGATGCTGCCATCTACGATCGACGGCGGAAACCATACTGGTTGTGTGGTTGCCACTGTTGCTTATGGATGGCGGCAGCTGTCCAGCTAGGTTTGTGTCGACATACACGGACACGATGCTTGGGAACCTGGCCCTTAACAGCTCCGCTGTAAAAAGTTCAGAAACGGGTTTGGTACAACTTCGTGAAAAGATTAGGGCCCAGTTCAATAGTTCTAAATGGCTTCACGCTGCGCGATAACGTCCACATGTTTATCCGCGTTGTCACCCACTGTTTTCGTCAAAAGCTGCGTCTCGAGTATCAAATAAAAATAAGAACAAATTGTGAACCCTGATTACGCTTTCATTCACGTCAAGCACGAATCGAAGGTTTATCGTTGCATCAGCAACGGAACGCAGCAACGCGTTGGCATTGCATCTCTCGCACGAAGCGCGGTCGCTTGTTTACATGGGGTCTTTACCGGTCGGGTCACTGGTTTCGGTTTGTCGCCGCTACCAAGATGGCGAACGTAGTTCTCGGCCCGCTACTAGTAGCCGCTCTACATTTTTCGTATAGAATCAGTGCAGTGCGGGGCCTGCGGTCAGGAAGACGATACCATCACGCACCTCGTTCTGCACTGCACCGGCCTGACACCAGAATGGGATGAAGCGCGGCGCGTGCACAGCCAGGGGCATAGCCAAAGCAACACAAGCTGGGCCAGACAGACTGCGGCAGTGGCTTAAGCGGCAATCGGCCCACCAGCGGTACAGGCCCCAGTGCTACCATTGCTACCACAGGCACTGGGCTTCCATCCATAGAGAGATAGATGGACTGTCGACGTCACCAAGCGACGACTAGAAAATTGGTGGAAAAGTAGAGAAATGAAAGTGAAAGCCACATATGGGGCTTGGACACGACATACGTGACCACCCGTTCCAAAGGGGATATCCACAAGCATCATCATCATCATCATGGTCTATTGCTTGTAAATAAAATTCGGGCGCCGATAAGGAAAGAAAATAGGATCATGGGAGCGGTTCCTCAAGAAAGAAGCCGCCTCGCAGACGTTTCAACGAGGGTCGAGGGTTCAACGAAGAATAACATTGTTGATGATGATTATTTTCTTTGAGGACGGATTCAATTTGGGTTTCTCGGTTCCCCCGATTTTGTTAAAAATCGTCTCAGGGTTAATTTTTGGGGTTTAACTCAATTCATTGGAACTACCGAAGAAGCATTGTTTACAAACAAGACCGCTTTGTCCACAGCAGACTAACTTTCTCGGCAAACAACTCTAACATTAAGTGAATACTACTCATCAATAAAATATATAAGAGCCTAGTCGCCAGATGATGGAAGTTGTTCCAAAGGTACCACGAGCCGTATGCAGCAGGGCGAAAAACCCGGCTGACATTATAACCTACTTCAAATTCACCTCTCCTCCCAACACTAGCTCTGGTTCCTGCAACATGCCACTATGCAAATCATGTCCTCATATAATTCCTACCAGTAAAGCCACAATTTCGAAATGTGAATTGCTTTACCACATAAACGGTACTTTCTATTTCGACTCGAAAACTGTACTACGTGTTGGTGCTGCGCATTTCACAACGTGCTATTGCAACAAAAGCAGGTGACATATGAACGCGCATCCGCACAATCACGTCTACTCGCAATGAAGCCTCTCGAGGCCCTTCTCGAGCCCACAAAGTGCGCAAGAAAAAATGTAAATGAAAGAGCTTGGGTGAATGTAAGTCCCGAACGCGTCCCTGACAGAATTCGGAAGAAATGCCAAATTGTTGAAAGGAGACTCGTTCGAGAGAAAATCTTCGTCGCTGCGAAGGAAGCACAAAAATTTCCTTTCTCACTAAAAAAAAACAAACGAAAATAATCGAGACCCAAATCCACGCCACTGGGCCAAATCCCTGTTATTTTAGAGCTCCGCGCGCGATCCGGGCAAAGTCAAAACTCGGTAGGATTAGGTGGAAGAAGTACAGGGCGAGGCCGTGAGGACCAGCACATTTCGCACACCCCGCAAAATTCAATTATTAACCGTGTAAATGCGTGAATCTGGGCACGCGAAAGACGTGATAAAATGATGAAAATAGTGCAAAAAACTTCGGCTGTGGTTTTACTATACCATACACCGGAGATTCGCCGTCTTCACTCTGGTTTGCGAACCTGCCCCCAGGTGGTTATGGTTCATATGTTTCGCTAAAATTATTACTTATCGCGACTAACCTACTCGTCGCCCGCCAGTGTGAATAATGGCGGTCTCAGGTTTTGTGTTTCTTCGTTCAGTAAGCGATTTTGGAGCGAGCACGAAAACCAGTGAATGAAGACGGACCTGAGCGAAGAAGAAAATAGACAGTCCAAATACTTTATTATAATCATTGATTGGTCTAGAAACGCCGGGCTTCTGATATTCACGATTTTTGGTTCGTAATTGGTTCTTCGGTTTTTTTATTGACAAAAGCCGCTATATCATTGGCTGGGGAGCCACTCAGCGTTATTTGAGCTGTCTGTGACCATAGAACAATACAATGTACTTCCTTTCTAGCCCGTCGAGGGTGCCTTTACCTCTCCTAGAGGTGGAAACACTTGGCATCCAAGAGATGGTAAGCGCATCCCGCTGTCGCGCTTTAGCGCTGCGTCGAGTAAAAGCGCTGTCGCCGACACACCTAGACACCGGATTCGCCGAGACAACAGACACGGCAGCTCCAATGTGTCGGCGGGTTTTCACAACGACAATATAAATGGCCCAGCCCTCCCAGTTCGAAGAGGATAACCCCTAGAATTCGTGCGCCCGGTCATTCCAACCATAAAAAAGCTGTCGGCACGAAGGCCATTGGATTTTCGCGAAGAAAGATGTAGTATATCTCAGTAAATCATTTAATAAAGAGAAACAGGGAAAGATTTGATTGACTAAAACTGCGGAAACAGAAAAGTCCTAAAGTGCGCGACAGGAACGAGCACCGAGGAGACATAGCTTTGGATAAATATAAGTCACCTTCTTCGCAAGAAAGAAAGCAACGCGTTTTTTTTAATGAAGGACAAAGAGATAAGGGAGATATAAATAAATAAAGAAGAAGAAGGCGGGGACCGGATTCAATTGCGTAGAACCCGGCTTGTGGCTATCTTGGATAATCGACTCAAGTTCCTGTATTTTGAATACTTTTGGTAGTATATTGGTAACTTGCATATATATTTCGTCTAGAGTATTTTCTATTATATCTTAGTTGCATTTCTCACTATCTTGTACTCACTACCTCAAATACATTTTTCAAAGTTGAAGAAAGTTGTCGGCGGAGCCATCTCCGGATCTAGGGATCGGCAGACTCTATGGAAAAACTAAACTGATTTCAAACTTTGGGCCAAGGGACCCAACACAAAGCAGGAAACGAGGCGCGAGCAAAACGCAGTCTCCAAATGCCGGCAAAAAACTAAATGGATAGCACCGAGTAGGCCCCGCTTTATGTGTCTGGTTGCCTGCTTTTCTTTTTCATTTTTTGTTTCTCTTCTTTCAATTTCTTTTTGAACGGCAGTTACGCTTGGAAATATCAAAGTGGTAGTGACGTCATTCAGATTTTACACCTTTTTTTCTGAATCTCTACTCTTTTCATTCTTAAGCTGAGACTAGAAGCTCCGCCTTCAGCGCGAGCTCGCTGGCTTCCGCAGAGAGGTTTGTTGCGCGGGTCTGTGCGTTCACACTTATGTCAGCAAGGTCAGAAAACTGGCGCTGAAGGCGGCGCGTGTAGTCTCAGCTTAGGGGTGAACGGAGTGCAGGGAGGTTCCGTCAGCGGAAGATGGCGACGCCAGCGCTCGGTACGGTCACAATGAACCAGTTTGGGAAATTGCCGGTTGAGGGTGTTCTGGTATGAAAATGCGCGAACACGTTTTCAATCGAGCGCAGACACTCCCTCGGCCAAGAAATTTAGATCCTGATGGCTTTATTGTGCTGCGGTGACCTAGCTTGGTCTTCCCTAAAGCCCCTTGTATGCCTAATGTGGCTCAATTTTTGCTCCCCAGCTCGTTCAAAAGTGTTTCTTTCATCTCCTCCTGGATGCGCGCATTGTTACATGCTCAGGACCCTTAAAGCCAGTTTTCTGCTGGGTGAAGTAAATTTTTTCTAAATTAGTAAAATCTGATTTTGTAATCTTGACATCGATGCGTTAAGAATGGTTTCAGCCGATGGGGAAAGTGGGGCCGGTAAGGGGGGGGGGGGGTTGCGAGAGAATGGTGATTGGAAACGGTTCTGTGGATAATCTCCTGTTTTACATCTGTTTCTTCTTGACCTTCCTCATTTATATTGGTTTTTGTTGACAGTTTGAAGGTACAGGCGTTCCTCATCGCCCTTGTCTAGGGCGACAAATTACTCGCTCTTGGTTGTTGACCAGCAACAGAGGCTGCTCTCCTCGAGCCGATGTTTCTCCTGAGCTTGCACCTTTGTCGCTCACTGGCGTACTTATCAGCTTTGGCTGTCTGATCAACCTCTAATTTGGCTGTTAGGGATGCAATTCCCTGTGTCGAGTCCCTCGAATAGTGTCACGACGTATTAAGCACTTATTCCGAAATGCGTCATGAGCCGAGCCTGCCGCCATACAGAAGCATGCCAGATGCCAATACTACAGTGCAAGAGTCCCCTTTGTTCATAAAATCTTTCGGCACCCATTATGTTGCATATTCCGGCTTATTTCAAAGTAAACTTAGATCGCAGCAGCTAAGTCACGTCTTGAATTTCATAAAGATCACAGCAGACTGTGATTTTCGGCAAAGTATTTTTTATTCTTACACTACCAGCTTGAAACCTACTTGCTAAGTATCTCCGGATGTAATTCAATTCCTTTCCAAAGTATTTGTACTCTATTTAAGGTAGTTCATTGTAAAGGTACGCGTGAAAAGTACGGGACGTCTCGGGCAGTGCCGCCCAACGTTACCGCCACCTGCCTCCTGTAGACTAAAGTTATGCCGGCTTGAAGTATGCGCCGAGCGCTTGATGAGATCAGTCTATTGAGCTCAATAGTGAATTCCCTTGGGCCTCACAGAAATAACACATGCACGCGCGCAGAAAGGCATCAAAGATTACCGCGGAAAACAGCTCACTTTCCTTTAGGAAAGACAGCTTGCATACATATACAAACGCAGTCTTGGGTAGTAATGCGTTACTGTAATTTCGTTACTTTCTTGGTAACTTGTAACTGCAACGAGTTACTTTTTAAAAATGCAACTTCTAACTGTAGTTCTATTAATTTTTCTACGGTAACGATGAAAGTAACTACGTTACTTTTGTCGTTACTTTCCACTTTTTTAAGAATAATATATAATTGAATGAGTACAATCTACCTATTCCTTGCACTTTCGAAATTGTCAGTTCCGATATTTCGAGTATCAAGTTTGCCTTGCACAAACTTGTGAATACGCGTTCTTTCTCGCGAGTCACGTCCTGAATATTGCCGCGTCTAGATTTGATGAAAAAAAAATGTAGTTATCTTCACGCACGCGGTGTTCGTTTGCCTGCGCAAACGCTTTTTAATCTGGTGAATCAACCGTGAATCAACTATAGACGCAGAGGACACTGCGCATGTTTGGTATCTTGATTAGCGCCACTACCCCGGAATGTGCATGTTTCGTATTTTGATTTTGCGCCACTGCACCGGCGTGGTGCCAACAGTTGAGGCAAAAATTTACTGCTTTTTGCACGGGGTTTGCTTCTGGCTTGCCGGGTATGAACTGAAATATCTGCAGGGACTCTATGAACCCAGCGCAACCGTCAACGAGCCAGCAATGTGCTAGTGCTACCAAGAATAGGGCATTTGTATTGGGTCCGCGTTTGCCTCCATGCAATTCCTTCCAGGGCGCCAGTTGGGCGCATGTTCAGCAAGGGCAGACACGTGTTCGCCATTAAACGAGGGAAGCTTTGACACACCGAATTCGAGAAGCAACTGCTACTAAGTCACGCTATGAAGTAAATAGCGCACTTTTTAACTTTACGCAAAGAAACTTGGTGAGGGGCGTTTTCTAATTTTTTCCTCATCTTTTGTGTTATAGAAAAGTAACTTAACAGTAACGTCGTCACTTTTTGAAAGTAACTTTAACTTTGACGAGTTACTCTTTTGTTTCAGTAACTGTAACGGTAACTTCGCTACTTTTTTCTGAAAGTAACTGTACCTGTAACGAATTACTTTTTAAAAGTAACTTACCCAAGGGTGTTGAAACGGAACTCACCACTACATCCGTGCTTCGTATACGACATGGCAATTAGTTCAAGGAGAAACTTGGCACACGGCATGTGATCCCCGGATATTGCTACGACTAGTGTTTGCAAACTGTCTTTTTTATAATGTATAAGCAGTGTGGGGGATTGGCGGCCGAGTGAGCTAGCGCACTTAATAAATGTTCTCAGAGTACCAAGACTCCCTGGCTCGAGGCGCGAAGATTGTGGCTAATTATGTTTTCTTCGCGGTAGTCAGCACGACCCTTAGCGAAAACTAGGTTACTTTAAGTATACTTTACGCTCTTTTAAGATACTCATTCTCAAGAAGTATACTAAAATTGTCCTTAAAGGATTCTAGCCAGAAGTAGGCTTGTACTATTAGTGTCCTTTCTTAGTATGCTTGAAGTAAGTACTCTAATAGTATACTTTTAGTAAACTAGCTAAGACCTAAGTAGCTTCTAAGTTCATGCGAAGCGTCTTACTAGTAGCCTGCCCTGGGTATCTTTTAGTGCACTAGAAGAACGTTATGGAAGTAAGCTGGAAGGATCTTGTAAGTACTCGTGCAGTGACTTATCAGTTGCCTCTCTAAGGTTTCTTTTAGTGAACGAAAAGTTTACTATGGAAGTGCGCTGAAAGGATAATCGGAGCATGCACCGAGTATGCTTAGCTGCGCTCACCATGAAATGAGGACAACATTGTGCTTCGCCGCTGTGTCTGTGTCATGAAATGGCGTCAGCAGCTCGCGTTGTTTCGAGCGCTGTGGCGTTTCAGGGCTGTACGTGAGCCCCCTGATCAAGTTCTCAGCGTTCCGGTGGCAGACGTGACCGACTACGTCTGCGATTGCACCGTCCCAGAATGAGTGTAGTGACCATTATACGTTGCGCACACGCTGTGGACGCGTAGCTTCCCGGCGTGGCGATCAAGAAATGAGCCGCCTGGAAACGACAACAATAGTTGCGTTGACGCAGTGGTTACGCCTCACAAGAGCGCAAGAAAAACTGTGAAAGGTTCGTTCAGTTGATATCTTCAGGAATATGAAAGGTAGTCACTGCAGTCCCAGCGTAGTTGTTGTCGTTTCCAGTTCGCTCTGGTTACACGGACGCGGTGAGCTGCTGCAACCGCGAGTGAGATACGCTATTACCGTTTGATCCGCCAGCTTCGGGAAGCTGATATCAGATCGCAACCCGCAAAAGTCAGGAGCTTGGTGGATGAATCCGAACACCGCGTACAAAGAAAGTGATTGCTTGGTGACAATCAACAAATATGCGAGCATGACCGACTACGTCTGTGATTCCATCGTTTAATCATCAGTGCTACGTGTTATTTGCCCCACCAACATCGACGAGCAATCTTCTGTCGTCGATAGTTCTCAGTCGGATTATAAAGCAGTGCAGTTTGTGTAGTGGTGCACCGGGTCGCGAAATCAATGCTCCTGAGTTTCGTCGACGCAGAAAAAACAAGCTTCATCGTGTCTGCGTCTGAGAGCTCCGCGTGGTTTCATTGCAGTGTTAAAATTCGAATGATTTGGGGTCTGTTGCTGTCGTGACGCGTTTGAGTTCTTGGTATTTCTATCAGTCGTGAGCGTGACCGACCACGTTTGCAAATACGTCGCTTTTTAGACTTAAGCTAGGTGGCGCAAGCTACCGCCCGTTACAAAGTGCGTTGCAAGGTGCCGCAGTAGTATCCATACCCATACAATCATCCAGATGGTGCCGGATTGATCAGCCGTCAGTTTTGTTGTCTTTAAATAAACCAGTTTTTTTTATGAACGTTCGATGATGTTACTTCGAAAACTTTAGCATTCAGAAGTGGGATTACCGCTGAGCCTTCCCGGAACAGTGGTGGCTGCGACAGCCACGTTCACGCCGACGAACGTGAGTCTTCTTCGCGGGCGGTGGTGCACGTCCATTGTTTCCGCCACCGACAAGAGGCCGTTCAGTGTTCCCGTTGACTCGACGAGAAAGCACAGCCATGGCCGCGGACCGTGAGCTCGTACGGACCCTAGCGTCGCAACCGGGCTTCGCATCGGTGACCGCGATGCCAGACTTGACGGCGTCCATTCCCGCCTTCTCTGACTCGTCGTCGGCAGCGAGCGCCATGAAGTGCGCGGGACTGGGAGGCGCATATCAACACGGTGGCGGCGCAGCGCAGTCCGGGTGGAGCGATGAAATAACGCTCGCTGTTGCTGTGGGTTTGGCAGTGCGAACTGGGGCATGTCGACTCATCCGTTTCTGATCATTCCGCAGCTTTTGCTGTCGGTCACCGGCTACCAGATCAACGTGCCTGCCCCGGACCCAGCTTATCTCTTCAGTCCTCCGGTCCTACATGCCTGTGCTGACGTGGCAGCGGTTTCCTTTTTGGCTCCGACGTCATCAACCACTGCTCATGCGCCGCCCACAGCGCCGTCGCCTATAAGAGCAGCGACCCAGCCGAATCTCTTCAGTGGGTTTGGCAGTGCGAACTGGGGCATGTCGACTCATCCGTTTCTGATCATTCCGCAGCTTTTGCTGTCGGTCACCGGCTACCAGATCAACGTGCCTGCCCCGGACCCAGCTTATCTCTTCAGTCCTCCGGTCCTACATGCCTGTGCTGACGTGGCAGCGGTTTCCTTTTTGGCTCCGACGTCATCAACCACTGCTCATGCGCCGCCCACAGCGCCGTCGCCTAAAAGAGCAGCGACCCAGCCGAATCCCTTCAGTGGGTTTGGCAGTGCGAACTGGGGCATGTCGACTCATCCGTTTCTGATCATTCCGCAGGTTAGTAGACCTCATGTAAGGTGTTTTAGAAGCAATGACGTGTGTATTATCGTACTGCCAAACCCAGGCACCCCGTATTCTATTTTTGTCGAGTGCTGTAGAAATGTTAGTACGTTGCTTATGTTGGCAGGAGATGTGGAATCCAATCCAGGGCCAGATGAAGTTCCTACTAGGGTATTACTGGAGCAACTGCTAGCAACTCAAAAAGAAATATCCCAAAACATTGCCGACATAAAGAGTGAGCAGCAGTCTACTAAGTCTTGGTGTGCTAGTGTGAATAGTCGCCTTGGTCTTATAGAGACATCTATTGACGAACTTAGGTCATCCACAAAAAGGGTTGAAGGCTGCGAGTATGGGTTAGCGGATGTTGCTAGCACGATCGGGGATCTTAAACGAAAGATCGACGACCTTGAAAACAGGAGCAGACGAAACAACCTAATCATTCATGGAATTAAATGTGATGTCAATGAAACGGCAGATCAGCTTAAAGAAAAAGTTTGCACGAATATATTTTCTACCAAGCTTCAGGTTGACGTTTCTACTGTCGAGAGGATCCATAGACTAGGACGCAATCAAGGAACTAGACCAAGACCCGTGATAATGAGCTTCAGAGATTACAACGAGAAAATGAGCATTCTCACTAATGCTAAAAAACTAAAGGGGACGGGCGTTTTCATCAATGAAGACTACTCCTACGAATTGCGTCAAATACGCAAAAAGCTATGGGACAGCTCGCAGGCTGATAGAGATAGGGGTGATAAAGTAACCCTTTCATACAACAAGTTAAAGATAAATAATGTAACGTATCAGTGGGACAACAACTTGCAAAATCGCGTGCGTCTCAATCGGCCTCCGAGCCCCCAAGCGGTACAACCTGCATCGGATTGACTTCAACCATCGAAAAATTCTACTATAAGGCTTCTGAACATAAACGCTCGCAGTGTTGTTAACAAGGTCGACGCTCTGGAAGCAACTTTGTATGCACACGACCCGGACTTTGTTGCAATCACCGAAACATGGCTGAATGATAGAATAAATGACTCTGAAATTGTACCTCCTGGCTTTGCGATCATTAGGAAGGACAGGCTGACTCGGGGTGGTGGTGTCGCCCTAATCGTTAAGGAGTTTTTGAAATTTGAGCTCCTGGATGACGTTCCAGGCACTGAGTCACTCTGGATCAGGGTCACATCATACTCTCCAGCACTTATTGTAGGTGTCATATACCGCCCCCCTAACAGTAGTGACGCTGTCCTTACAGCTTTAAGTGACTACGTGTGCACCCTCAAGGATAAACACAGCCACCTAATAATTGCTGGAGACTTCAATTTGCCTCTGATTGACTGGTCTTGCCTTTTATCTCAAGACACCAATTGTCCCAGTTCTGATATACTTGTTGATATGGCGTTTAGTTGCAACCTACAGCAAGTTGTTACAGAGTTTACACGTGTACAGGAAACTGCATCATCCCTGCTAGACCTTATTTTTGTTTCCGAGCCGATTGCATCCTGCGAATATGACGTCCGTGTACTCAAGGGTATCTCGGACCACCTAATCGTTATCTTTGAGTGTATCTGGCCTAACAAGATAGCCGCAACTGTGCCTCCAAGGGTGCAGCATTATGTTTACAACTTTTCGAAAGCGAGTGACGAATCTGTCCTTGACACTCTTGAACTGGCCTTTGACTCTTTTGAAAATATGTGCTCTACGAACAACTATAGTATTGACGAATTGTGGCTCTTCGTCAAGGACACTATTCATCACTGTCTGCATACCTTTGTGCCGACTCGTAGGGTTGTGTCTGGAAAACGTAACCCGTGGATTAACCGCGAAATCTTGCACTTGACTAGACAAATTAAACGATTAAAAAAGAAGTCGGCGCCTGTTGCAGACTTGAATGACAGACTGAAATTCATGATATCAAACGCAAAAGATAAATTTTTCAGCGTTACTTTGCACAACTTCCTCAAGTCATCACCAGCAAAATTTTGGAGATACCTATCGCCGAAGAAACACTCTGTCAGCTCTCTTTCCATATCTGGTAGCACCGTCAGTGAACCCGGCGTAATCGCGGAATGCTTTAATGATTACTTCTCGACTGTTTTTACCATTGACAACGGTGATTCTCCCTGTATGACAGATGCCGTCAGCTTTGACCCCCTGCCAGATATTAACATTTCGTACGAAGGCGTCTTATCTTATCTTCTAAACCTTGATACTAAGAAGGGTCCTGGGGTCGACGGCATTCCCAATGCTTTTTTTGTCCGCTATGCTGAGTGGTGTGCAAAGTTTTTACATGAACTTTTTGTAGAATCATTGTCCTCAGGAAAGTTGCCACATGACTGGAAGTCAGCCAAGGTCATTCCCATTCATAAAGATGGACCTCGCCAACTAGTTAGCAATTACAGGCCAATTTCTATTTTATGTTCGTGTTCGAAGCTTATGGAACATATTATCTTTAAACACATCATAAGCCACTTGGAGTTCAACCGGTTTTTTAGTCCCAACCAACATGGCTTTCGTAAAGGTCTGTCCACCACGACCCAGCTTATTGAAACGATTCATGAATTTAGTGCCTCTCTTAACCATACCGGGCAAATTGATGTAATATTTCTTGATCTATCTAAAGCATTTGACAAGGTGTCTCACATTAAGTTGCTTGTAAAACTGCAGTCCATCTTAAGTAATGATAATATAATTAACTGGTTACGAGGCTACCTAGAATCACGATCCCAGTTTGTTGAAATTAGCGGTTCTCGATCTTCATATGCTTCGGTAATATCAGGCGTTCCGCAAGGGTCCGTCCTTGGACCTCTCTTATTCCTGATTTTCATTAATGACATTACTCGTAACATCCCTGTGAAATTACGCTTGTTTGCTGATGACGCCATATTGTACACTGAAGTCCGTGATGTAAATGACCAAGTTCAACTTAATACTTGCCTTTGCAAAATTCAGGCATGGTGCTCAACCTGGCAAATGTCACTAAACCCCATAAAAAGTGTCTACATGCACATCACTCGCAAACGCAACCTCCTAACTTATCAGTACGCATTGCAGAGTCATATCCTTTCAGAAGTCTCGTCCTATAAGTTCCTTGGAGTTCTAATTAGTAACGATTTACGTTGGAATGCTCATGTTAACTACATAGTGCGTAAGGCGCTGTCGAAACTGTGGTACTTGCGTCGAAATTTCAAACAAGCTAGTGTGGATATTAAACTGACCGCTTACAAGACATTTATTCGTTCTACTCTCGAATATGCTGCAATCGTATGGGATCCCTACACTGCACAAAATATTTCCTTGCTTGAAAGTGTACAGAAAAGAGCACTCCGTTTTATTTTTAACAAATATGGTCGTCTTGACTGTCTCAGCCCTTTATGACCTTGCAGGCTTGCCTACATTGCAGCATAGACGTAAGGTGGACAGATTGAAGTTTATGTTCAGTCTAAGTTCCGGTCATGTAAACCTGGATAAAACTTTGTACATAACACCACTTGGGGTTCCTAGATATCCTTCCAGAAATCGAAATATCAGAGCCTTCGCCGAGTTTAGCTGCAGAATAGATGCTTTTAAGTACTCATTTTTTTCCGCGAACGGTGAATGAGTGGAACAAGTTACCCGAGGAAATTGTTAATTCTTGCAGCTCGCCAGAATTTGTTAAACGCTTAAACAACTACCTTTAATTTTATTTTTCCGCTGCTCAGTGTGTGTTATGTTTAGGAGCTGTGATTGTGATATGTAGGCCCTATTCTTTTGTTTCTTTCTTGTGTACCTTGTTGCTCTATTATATGATTGGCGTGGTTGATCTTTGTATTTATGCATTGAGCTGTATCTACATGAAAGCCCATTGTTCATTTTTTTTTTTTTTTTTTAGGCACTGTCGGCTGTTGGACTGTTGTTTTCTGTATATTTGAAGTGTTTCACTCCTACCATGTCTCCAAATTGGAGTATGTAGTATTTATAAATAAATAAATAAAATAAATCGAAGGTGAGCGGGACGGCTTGAGTGGCATCCAACGACCGGGAAGCGACTGGAAACTTGGTCGAAATGGGCTGAAGAACTACAGATGGTGTTCCCCGATGATGACGATTCGCACTCTACGAGATGATGCTCCGGCGGACACAGACCGGGTGAGTCCGTCGCTGATTATTTTTTCGACAAGAGCTTCTTCTGCTCGAAGTGTGACGTCAAGGAAATGAGTTTACAATGGCGCAGCTTATATTGCGGAACTTCGGAACATGAACCACGCTGTGATCCTGCGGCTTCAACAGCGACGTTCGCAACGTCTTTCGAAATTTTGCAAAAACTTGCTGATTTTTTTTCTTGAAATCACTCGTTGCAGAAGAAGCAGCCCACAAGAAAAAAAAGACACTGTGAGGGACAAGCTTCTCAAAAAGCTTTGCCAGGAGCTGAAAGGTCACAGGGTATGTATAACAACATTTTTGTTAGAAAGTGTTAGCTTTATGGAGAGCACATCAGATTTATATAATGTTGCCATTTTGGTGCTTGGTTAGATATATTTTAATCAATGTCATTATTGCTTTTTCAAGTGTACTTATCAATTATTCATTCATGCAAACTGCAAGCTGTTCAGAACGCTGAAGTAATTGGAGACTGTAGATATACTGTTTCAGTAACCTTTGCACTGTGAGGGCAGATGACATATGATGTTATTTTCCTCAGCATTAGAAAAAGTTGGTGGGCAACGGGAATGCAACTTTGCGGGTCAGTCAGAGGTCACTTCTGGGAAGCAGTTGCTTAGGACTTCCAATGTTATACTTTGTTGTACAACTCTGATAATCTATCATTACTGCTTATATTTTCTGTTTATAGCTCCGTGCATCTTCTGCGGATCCTGAGGACGTTGCATCACAAGCTCGAGGACCTGTCTTCGCTGTACCTGCCCTGGCCTCTGCTGAAGAGGCCTCTGCTAGGTCCAAGGAGGCCCGGATAAAGGAGGGCGAGACCTCGGCCAACAATGTCGAGACCAGGGCCAGTGAGCCTCAGACCGGGGCCGAAGCCAGGGCTAATAAGGTCAAAGCCTGGGCCAACGAGGCTGAAGCCAGGGCAGGGCCACCGAGGCTGAAGCCAGCATGGAGCAGGTTGAGACCAGGACCGACCTGACTGGGGGACGCTGAGGCTAGGGCGGCCGAGGCCAGAGCACAGGAGGTCGAGGTTGTAACGTAGCGTCCTCTGCATCCGGATGTAAGGTGAAACAGTATAACCTATTTGTCCAGGCCTAACTGCTCGATGTCGCAAATTCGCAACCTAAAAGATTTTTTGCTTAGAAGTTCATTTGCACCAAAAATAACTTTCGTGATCGATTACATATACACATTTGCAGGTACGTCCCCTGGGCCTCGCCATCTTCCTAGCTGGAGAGCGCGTGAGCTGCGCCATAACCTAATTACGATGCCTTACGAAGACGTTGTAGTCAGATTATGGCGCGGCCCACAGTGTACCTAAGTACCCCCCAGTAAGCAAGATGGTGGCGCCCATAGGCCATACTTACAAAGATGTATACAAAGCAAAAAAAATAAAGTTTAAAACATTTTTTTATCTACACTTTGCTTTAATTCCCTGCGTTAAATGGTCAACAAGCTTCTTCATATCCCAAAATGAGTACTACTGCTGCTACCATTCTTTGTGATTCCATAAGTTTTTTTAGTTAAACTGAATGCTGATACAGGAGAGACTTTTTCAAAATCAGGGTAGGCAATATCTGTGATGGTAAAGCACTGAATCGTGATGCGAGAGCTGACCCTGCTTGGGTTTGGAGTTTGACTGTCTCTATGTTTACACACAGTGTCAATTTTCATGCCTCAATTTGCTGTTCTCCTTACAGGAATAGCTTGTGCATTTCTCTTTAAAGTTGCAGCTGTACATAGGTGAAATGGGGCCACTCATAGTATGATATAGAGTGGCAGCAGCATTCTTACTCGATTTGGGAGCGGTTTGTGAAGCGGCGTGTTGACAGTGAGTGCCCGTGTCGAAAGCAGTGAAATATGCACAAAAATACTGAATGTGCACTAGGAGAGAAATTTTGAAAATAAAAGTGACAGCCACTGAACTGAGCTGACTAAGGTCAGGGAATGAGATTTGAGGGGTATTGGGGTGGCGAAGCAGTCTGAAGGGAGAGCAATATTTCTAGTTCAAGTTAAAGGGCTCGGATAATTTCACGAATGGTTTCTTTATGGTGAGTATACACATGTCCAGCATGGGATTTCAGGCTTGGATTTCACAGCTTCATGCTTTCCCACCATCCATATTAAAAGTTTGAAGTCTAGGAGCAAGTTTGGTGCAGTGTTTGCTTTAATCGTGTGCACTTTTAATTTTCCTTAATGTTAAACCAGGTGTCACATGTGTGTAACTTCAAAGCGCCTGTGATTTCAGTGTTGACTGTTGAACCAGTAATTTTCTTATAATTTGATGCTTCCTGCTGGCAGGTGTGCCACCCCTTGTTGCGGCTATGGAGACTCGTGGAGTGGCAGGCTCTGTGGTTCAAGAGGATATTGTGTAGAATATGGTATGTAACAATTTTTTTTCTTCACATCGCAGTTAAAGGTGTGAATCTTTTATCTTGTCTTTTTCCTAACCGTAATGGCTCATTCACATGAAATTTTGACGCTGGGCGTCAAAATTTGATCAGATTATTTTGATGCTCGAACCACAATTGCAGACTTTTGACGCTGGGTGTCAGAACTCTGTGGAATATCCTGTGGCAAGCGGATCGATCAAAGACCTTTTTGATCTTTTTTTTTCTTTTTTGCTGTAGAAAACTTTTTAATTAGAACAAAAGGCAGGAATTGTATTGCCATATGTCACACCAGGGAATGTCAGCTTATGTGCAGCAAGAAAATGAATTTCGGCGACGCGAGGATGTCTCGTGCAAGGCTCTGTCACATGCCTACTCAGCTTGCAATGGCCTTGCCGCTTGCCTTCCTTGTCTTGCTCAGCCTTTTCTATCCTCAGCTACAGTTGGTTTGCGACAGCACACTGCCTTTTGGTGCCAGGGTAGGTAGATGCAGCTTTTAAAAAAGGTCTATTGCATCCTTTGTGATATAGCAGACGTTCACAAATCATTTTAAATCTCGTTTAGCAGACGATACATCAATGTCTTTTTTGTTGTGTTTTCGTCGGTGATTGACACTTCATGGCAGGCGAAACCAACACAATTTAGACGAACTTGAGGTTTTAGCACCGATTTTCCATGTCACCTAAAAGGAGTCAGTGTGAAGCGCGGATTGAACACGAGTGTCATGTCAGCCTTGACTGCCCATTAGGTGAGAACACGAGTCGCACCTGATTGATGATGCTTCACTAATTATTAATCATAAATCTGTGCTCTGCTCGGTCCCCCTTTTGGTCACAGAAAATCCAGTGCGTTTACTTCCCAAACTCTTCTTTTTCTCGCACTGACAGGCAACATATTTGCAAACAGTCTTTTAGCTCCTTCACTCTCGCCAAGACGAAAATCAGACCCCGTGCTGTGGACAGCTTTCGTTCGGGGCTCGCATATTTCCTGGTTGTCACTGAGCAATGAGCATAGGTAACCTACTCAAAATAATGCATGGTGTTTGTCAAAAGTTGACCTCCCAACTTCCTCCGCCGATGCACACTGGCACGGCAGGGTTGTACTAAGGAAACTGATTTCCCAGATACATCAAATGGGAACGGCAGGGAGTAGTAAGCCTCAACATTATAACTTACAGTGCGACTAGGACAAAGACAGACAGAGGAGAAAACACAGGACAAGCGCTGAACTAGCAACTGATTCTATTGAAAAGAAAATACATATGATGCTGCTGCTGCTCAGGCAGGCATGCCCCTCCGTGGCCCTGGCGCTTCTTCTTTTACTCAACACGATACCAGCCGAGTTATCCGAGATCCGAAAAGCCGATCTCGCTCATCATCAAAGTCACTGTGGACTGGCTCACACACAGAGATCCGTTTTGTGTTATGTAGTATGTCTCCATCATTTCTCGGGGTAGTTTTTGGTTGTGTCGGAACATCACTGTCGTGTTGTTAAAAAAGGGTTGGCATCCGCAATCCCGGCAATGCATTGCGAGATGTGTGTGAGCGGTTCCTTTCGTAGAACTGTGGTGTTTTTGTAGTCTTATCTTGAGGCAACGCCCAGTTTGTCCTATGTAGGCACGCCCGCAGGAAAACGGGATCTTATAGACCACACCTTTTATGCAGGCGACAAACTGCATTCCGTGTTTGATGCTGCTGCGGCTGAGATGTAGGATCGTCATTTCTCGCACGTTTGTTGACTGTGGAGCACACAGAGCCGAGATTGGGGCAGGCGGAAAAATCAACATTCACATTGTATCTCGAGGCAACTTTCTTGAGTCCGTGGGAAGGGCGGTGGATGTATGGTATGACCGACGTTTTCCTTTTCTCTTTCTGCTCGAGGTCACATTGCTCGATCTCTGGATCTGTTTTAAGGTATTTCACGATTTTTTCGCAAGTTGAAGTAATGACCGAATTAAGATACCCCAAATCCTTGAGCCGTTGAATTTTGGAAATGAAGCGGGAACTCAATTTGTGGATGCATGTGCTTGTTAAAGCTGTCCTCAGACAGGGAAATGCGATGCCTTGTTTGACGAGTTTAGAGTGGGCTGACTGAAAGTTTAGAAGAGCCTTTGCTATTCTGGGACTGTAACACCAGCGAACATGATCATCCCCCTCTTTGATGCGGAGATCCAGGAACTCAATAAGGTTCTTTTTTGGGGCTTCATAGGTGAATCGAAGTCCTTGCCCTTTTTTCGTGAAGATCTTCAGCACATCGTCAAGCTTCTGATGGAAATAAGCCCTCTCAACGAACACCAAATAATCGTCTACGTACCTAAACACTTTTTTGGTGTTTTTCTCCAAGCAAGGTTCCAGATCCCGATGGATCTTGCCTAGGAAGATGTTACTGAGCACAGAGGCTACCCTCGACCCTATGCATACTCCGGACTTTCGTATGTACACCTTGTCCTGCCATCCGATGAATGTGGACTTCAGCCCACTCCAAACTCGTCACACAAGGCATCGCATCTTCCTGTCTGAGGACAGCTTTAACAAGCACATGCATCCACAAATTGAGTTCCAGCTTCATGTCCCAAATTCAACGGTTCAAGGATTCGGGGTATCCTAATTCGGTCATTACTTCAGCTTGCGAAAAAATCGTGAAATACCTTAAAACAGATCCAGAGATCGAGCAATGTGACCTCGAGCAGAAAGAGAAAAGGAAAACTTCAGTCATACCGTACATCCACCGTCTTTCCCTTGGACTCGAGAAAGCTGCCACGAGATACAATGTGAATGTTGTTTTTTCCGCCCGCCACAAGCTTAGATCTGTGTGCTCCACAGTCAACAAACGTGCGAGAAATGACGATCCTACATCTCACAGCCGCTGCAGCATCAAACACGGAATGCAGTTTGTCGCCTGCATAAAAGGTGTGGTCTACAAGATCCCGTTTTCCTGCGGGCGTGCCTACATAGGACAAACTGGGAGTCGCCTCAACATAAGACTACGAAAACACCACAGTTCTATGAAAGGAACCGCTCACAGACATCTCACAATGCATTGCCGGGATTGCGGATGCCAACCCCTTTTGAACAACACGACAGTGATGTTCCGACACAGCCAGAAACTACCCCGAGAAATGATGTAGACGTACTACATAACACAAAACGGATCCTTGTGTGTGAGCCAGCCCACAGTGACTTTGATGAAGAGCGAGATCGGCTTTTTGTATCTCGGATAATTCGGCTGGTATCGTGTTGAGTGAAAGAAAAAGCGCCAGGACCACGGAGGGGCATGCCTGGACGAGCAGCAGCATCATCATATGTATTACCTTTTCAATCGAATCAGTTGCTCGTTAAGCGCTTGGCCTGTGTTTTCTCCTCTGTCTCTCTTTGTCCTAGTCGCACTGTAAGTTATAATGACCTCTACCGTAAACTCGCCCAATTGTCCATTCTGCTAAGCCTGAACAGTTCGGTCTTTTTTTGGTGACCAAATTCGGTCGGCAGCAAGCCTGCTTTTTAAAAGTGTGATTGCACCATATGTTCTAGCAAAAAATGTGCCTATTAGAGAGGTTCAACTATTAGAACCATAGCTATACTTACTGACCTTATAAAGTGAGGCCTAAGTTTCCACATTCCACCAGGATGTGCGAAGAGGTAAGCATTGGAATCTATGGAAGAAGCTTAGCAATGTTGAGGCATAGAAAGGTAATGGTTCTTTAAGCAGCGCTCACCGTATTGTTGGTTTCATTTCTGAATTTTTTTGTGTTGTCTCTGTTTCTGTCGTGTCCTTAAATCTCAGTGATTTGCTTTGTTCGTGGTTTGCAAGGTTTCAGCAGATCCGTCCTCTTTTTTAAAAGGTTTTTTTTTTCAATTAGATGCTGTATATGGGGTGTCTGTTCATGCAGGCTTAGGCCATCCCAACAATGTCAGGACTGCTTTCTGCTGATCATTTTCACAACCTAAATATAATTCTGTTAGAACCCAGGGAACAATTTTTGCAACAGATATATCCTTCATTGTCTCTACGCACGCCTTCTAAATTCTGCGAACTGGATGGAAAGAGTGTATTAGGTTCACCACTATCTTTCGATGATTTTCCGAGTGATGCTGCCACACTCCACGAATGCGGCGAGCGGAAGTTCTCATTCAGCCACTGTAGGGCGCGCAGCATTCAATCGGTTGAGGCGTTTTCAAAGCTGGAGGATATAGTGGTGCCTCGATTATATGACTTTCAGGAGACTGCGCGACAACATTGGATAATCCAAAAAACGACAGTTACGGGACAAAGACATGCAGAACTTCCAAACAGCCTTTAAGCTGATAATCTGCTGGAATCTGAAGAAGCTAGAACCCTCATGCAACTATGAATGTAACCTAGAAATTGTGTAATAGAGGTGCCAATCAATCTTTATTATCACATTGGAACTTCAAAAGAAATCAGTGAGTTTCCGCTGACTCGTCCAGTCGTGCATAAACCGGGGACGCATAATTGGGGTTTTACTGTATCCACTGTGGGACACATTTCATTCTCGATCGCATAATGTGTAGAAGTTTCTTAAAAATTTCTGGGCGTTGCCTTTAAGGACTAGCATTTTCAAAATAAAAAAAAAAAACAATCAGGAAACTGGTTTAATAAACAACACAGATCAAGCCTGGAATGTGCTCGACAGCGGATGTTTTCTTCAGCTTCGATAATACTTCCCCAGTCGACTGCTGCATGCTGCAAGATTGCCAATTCAGAACTTCCGGAGGCTGCAATCACAGAGTGGAGTAGCGTAATTATAGTTGGAGGCACTCCGTTGTTGGTGGTATCTTGCATTGCCACAAGAGGGCGATATGTACCGTCCACAGCAGCGTCGTGGTTTTTACTATCCGTCTATCCGGTGGCCACGAACCAAAAACCAATCCAAAGCTCAAAGCCTTTGTTCGTGTGTTCGGCGGTGCACAGGTGCAAGTTGGTTCGGCGTGTTCAGACGTTGTTGGGGCCTCATTGTTTCGGCCAGTTTCGAGGCGAAAAGTATGGCGTCTGTGTTTGTTGCACGTGTAACTGTAGCATTCTCCTGGTCACTGTGGCTTCGCGGCGCAATGCCGAACTCGAAACCTCAAAAGAGGTACTTTCAGGTGTTCCTGAAGTCCTACACGTCGAAATTTCCGTGCTTCATGCCGCCCAAAAAGCAAGAGAAGTTTGGATTGTGTAGCACGTACACGTGTGATGTAAGCGTTTCGCACGCTGGCCAGGCTGACCTTAAGCTGCACATTGCTTCGCGTAACCCCCCCCCCCCCCCCCCCCCGGCCGCAGCCGCGCGACTTTTACGAATTTGAAAGTCCACAGGTTGGCAGGTATGTACACTCAGTGTCACACAATTCAAGGAAGTCGGTCAGCGGTACCGCGCTACTGTGATGTCTTCGGCACACAATAGGATGGCTTGGCTCTGCCACAGAATCAACAGGCCCAAGCCCCGCCGTCTTAGCCTTGCAGCATAAAACACAAGGATAAAATTGCTGGGTGTGTTTTGGGCGTTGTGTATCAGATACCAATATTGTGAGGGGCAGTGTATATGGGCCAGATGTGTGAATGACCCTGCCCGTGAGCATGTGGCTGCCACGCGAGCCAGCCTGTCTGGCCACCTCGCCATTCACTGCAGCAGATGCCTCTGTTCCCCGGTATTGCATTATGTTAAGATTCTCGCAAATACAATGACAGAACAAGCAGAGAACTGCATGAAGCATATGAAACTTGGGAAAAACGAAAAAAGCGTGTGAGTGAGGCATCAATCGTCCTATTAAACAAAAATGCTTTGCGCCAATGTGATGGTGACTAGCCTGACCAGTGGACTTTATATAGTAAATGTTCAAACTAGCCTTATTACCCTCTTTACTATTAGCTAGCTCTCTTCATCAAACACTTCCTTACCACAAGCATGTCACGGCCATTCGTGCACATGCGCTCATCTAAAAGGCATTCATATGGATGTAATGACCGTATTTGGTTCTATTTTTATGTTTCAGATAACCTTTGGAGACATTGCGCTTCCTGAAGCGCAGTTGAAGCATGTCGACACGAAGCAGCCATCCATTTACGTTCAGGAACTCGCGGTCATGGTATTTGGAACAGAGGCCCTGACAAACTGCTGCCTTACGGGGTCGGCAATGAAGGGAAAGCTTCCTAAAAAGGGAGTTAAGGACTGGATAGGTGAGTAAATTGCCGTAAAGAGGAAAAGGCAAGGCACTATTGCAATCAAACTTAACAGGAACAAATACTAAGTCTACTTTTGACATATATTGGACTTAAATCTTGGACAAAAGCTCACCAGACAGAAGCTCACTGGTCAAAAGCTCACCACGTGAAAATTTCATGTTGGTCTTAACACGAGTGCAGGCAACTTAAATGCATGTGTGCGACACTAAAACACAACAATGAATTAAATCTGATAGGCACATGGTTTGTTGATTAGACTGGAAACAAGTTTATCGATTGGTTAGAAGGAAATGCAGTCCCGTACAGGCTGCCTCCAGCAGTCTTGGTAGATCTCGGTGTACCTGGAGCCCCTTGCAAATATTTTCCAGACGGTTGTGGCATACCTTGAGTCAACCCAGATTGATTTTATCAGCTTCAGCTCCACTCAGTTTGGTGACCTAAATTTTTGTCCCAAATCGTTGCTTCTGTGCCTGTTATGGCTTACCTGTCGACACCGTTGCATGAGATGGGGTACCACTTCTTCTAAAAATAGTGCAATGTCCATTGCGTCCGCACTTTGGCCCAGCTCGTGATTCACCGGGTAGCCAAAAAAAAGGGGGTGAGCTATTGTGTGGGTCTACGAAAAAAACGGGTGAGCTTCTGTCTGGTGTGCTTTTGTCTGGTCACCATTGGACTTGTGTCTCTGTACTCATGGATGGTTGTTTCTTTTTGGCTTATGTTGGGGGAGGTATTTGTCTTTTTGTGTCATTACGTCTTGCCTTACACCTCTGGTTTCCAATAATGTGCCCCACTTCTAGCATACTTTAATTTTTGCCTAGATTATAATTCACTCTGATGTTCCTTCTGTTTAATTTTGATCGTCGATTTATATCAGCGATTAAACTTAGCGAAACTTCAGTATTGTTTACTTTTGTGTACAATTTTCTGAAGATAGCTGACTGTTTACCCCAGCTTTAGGCTGCTGTATCTTTCAAAAACTTTCAGCTTGTTCAGTTGTCTTTAAAGTAATTGTTTGGTACAGTATGGCCTCAGTTGGTTTTATATCAGTAAACCCTGAATTATAATATGAAATAGATGTCAGAATCAAAATTAAAAAAATGTGGTCATCTGTGTGTTTAAAATTATTGTCTAGCTACGCCATCTCCGACTTTCTAGCCAAATATCCTGAGGCACTGGTTCTCGAACAGGGTTCCTAGTACAGTATACTGAGGGTTCTTTCAGCACCTGAACTTCCTCAATCGTTCCTACACCATTGTCATACACTCAATTGCAACAATGCCAAGAGTGGAAGGGGCTCCTCGGCTAACAATAACAATAGTAAATTTTTGTTCGATGATGTCAGAAAGTTTGAGAGTCCCTGTCACAAAGAATGTTATGTTTGCAGGCTTTTAAAGGGGTTATGAAATAGTCTTCAGACTTCGGCCAAGTATGTGTGGCAGTATCTCACCATCGCATGTGCAGTGAAGATCAGAAAACAATTTTTTCCAAGGTGCACTAGTTTTATTAAAAAAAATTAAATAGACTTAAGCTTGGGGGGCCCCTCAACCTTTGGAGTCCTTTCCAGGTCACGTGCGGGTGACATGAATTGGGGGCCAAATGAGTGAATGACAACTTTTATAAAAACCTTAGCTTCAAATTGGGCAGATACCTGCTCAACTCGCAAACTCGACCACTATTGGCGCCAAGCCAGTAGTTCCTGTGGCCACCCTAAGCTGCATGATGAAAAATGGACCCTTTTTTCCTTTCTGATTACGCAGTGCACTCGCGACATTTTGAGGGATCACGGTGTGTTTTCTCGTACTTGTGATAAGGTAAAAGAAATAAAAGTGACGAGCTCCAGACTGTTTCCACAGTAAACTTGTTTCATGATCCCTTTAATGCATTGCAAATTGACGAAATGCCTTGTTTTACATTATTTCACAGCAGCAATATTTCACAGTTGCCAATAAACATAGTCATTGGTCCCCGTGCTCAATATATTTAGATGATTAACTTTTTGTTGTTGGTTTCTTTTTGTGAAATTTTCTAAAATTATGTGGACCTGAAGTATAATTTTAAGTAGTATTAAGTAAATATGGGGTCTTAAGGCAAGTTCCTTAATTGTCTATTGTCTTCTCTTTTCAGCTTTTGTTACTGCCAATTCCCTGGAGAAACTCGGAAGTCCGTGAAAGAATACCTGTAAAGGAAGTGCAGCAATGCTTCCCACACTCAAAACAAAACCTCCAACACACAGAAGAAAACTGCAGAATGAAAAAAAAAATTAGCTTTCATTTTCGTTTATATTTTCAATTGGCTTTTTTTTCCTCTTAAATCTGATTAGCGATTAATTTAGATTTTAATTAACAAGTGCATTAACTTTTTTCATTCATTTTACTTCAGTCATGTAGGTGATGTTACTTCAGTCATAATAGATGATAAATATTGTAGGTTTTATATTAACAGGTGCAATACTATTTTTGCTCATTTTTCTTCAGCATGATAGTTTGTAATTATTTTTTTCTTCTAATAAGAGCTTGTTTATAAAGCTTTAAGTGCATCTGTGATATTTGTAAGCCACTAAAAGTATTACGTTTTTTGTTCCATCGTAAGTGTTTGTTGTAGGCAACATGTGTTCATTCTATTGAAAAAAATATTTGTTTAATAAAAAGTTCTTACTTTAATTTGTCATCACCTTGAACTCGTCTACATTAAAGCCTGTAACATAATGCATTTCAGTTTCGATAAGTGCAAACCACTGCAATTGCTAAATCAATATAATTTTCTACATTTCTTATCTGGAATTGGTCAGGAATAAATTGGTGAAATGCTTTAAAAGTTCTATTAAATGTACCCCCGATTATATTTGAAAGCCTGCTTCCAAGTTTAATCCGGGGTACAATTTATAGTACTAAAGGCCTGCGTAAAAGCATACTAAAATTCTGCTCAGAAGTGTACTAGAAGAAGTATCCTAAAAGGATGGCGAAATGTTACTTCTGAAGTGCGTAAGAAGTGTACTAAAATGCCTCTTACAGGCATGCTTAGAAGTATCCTAAAAGGATAGCGAAATGTTGCTTTTGAAGTGCGTAAGAAGTATTCTAAAATGCCTCTTACCGGTATGCTTAGAAGTATACTAAAAGTATGGCGAAATGCTACTTTTGAAGTGCGTCAGAAGTATACTAAAACCGGCCAATTTAGAGCATCAAGCATACTTCTGGAAGTGCAAATAAAGTATACTCTAAGAGCCCCGGTTTTTCGCTAAGGGGAGCCCTTAGAAAGGATGTTTTTTCCGTAAAAACAACCGGAAAATTGATTTTTGTAGGAACAATTATTGGAGAAAAGTACAGAATTACAGGAGTGTGATGTATTCATCAAAATTTAGTTTACAAAGTTTTGCTTGCCTATTAATATTGTTTTTATACAACCGTGATTTTTTTTCTTGATTTGTTTCGTGATATTTTCGGTATTTTCTCACCGGTATTTCCCGGTAGCGCGTCGAAACCTGGGCGCGTCTTAACTTTGGTGGTAATTCGCGGCGCGTCCGCTGGGGAGTTGGGGGTTGGCGGCTCAGAAGCCCTTTCCACCGTGTACGTTTCGGCACCAACATGGCCGATCAAAGCTAAAATTGAACAGTAACAGTGGATGCTATCGAATGCGATACTTTGGTAATATAGAGTGACTCTAGCCCACACCAGCTCGGAGAACGGGAAGCGGAAGCTCGCGCTACAGAACCCCAGGATCCTGGGCTCTATCCCCTCCCCTGCCCGATTCGATCTGGATGAGCATCGTATACCGGCGTGCGGTCGTGCACTGGCTAAATTGCATATCTACAGCGAGTGACTCTTTCGCAACTTTGAAATGGCTGACCGACTACACGCTGTCGAAATATCCCCACAACACCCAATTATTGACCGCTTACAAGTGGAGAGGCTCGAAACCAAAATTTTAGCCTCGATACGATACTTAAGAACCGGTCCTTATGCTCCCCAGTCGCAAGCAGTCGTGAGTGAGTAAACCATTTTTCACTCAGCGTTGCAAATAGTACTGCCCATTCGGATGCAGAGCTGACTTCGCGGAATATTGTTGATACAGCACTGGTATACAGAGCTGCGTAGGTTCTAAGTTATGTTCAAGTCATTGCTGCATTAGAGCTGTTTTAGCGATAACCTAACGCTTCGCTGTATGTGTGAACCGGCCTTTAATGTGAAACAGAGTTTTGCTGAACACAGCGGAATTCACCGCACCTAGCGGCTGAAGCAGAACGCTGTGGCGGCAGGTTCGCTTGACAGTCTTTTCGAGCGAATCAGTTATTCATGGCGCCTGGCGGGCGTCAGGCTCCCTGAACCGTGAAAGGAGGTTGAAAAACACGCGATGCAAATAGCCAATGCGCCGAGGAACTGAGAGACAGGAGGATACAATAGCGCGCGGGGATATCAGAACGCCGAGCTCATCTTCGATTGATTAGTGTGTATACCGAAAGCTAGATGCCTTTGTCTCTATGCAGTCGCCGAACGCGTTCGAAGGCGAGAGCCAAACGTTTGACGCCCACGTTTCCGCGTAGCGCATTCGACGAGTGCAGTGCAAACAAAGGCAGGTAGCTTTAGGTCAAACCACTAATTGTACTAACCAGAGCTCTGCGTGTCAGCGAACGTTCGCGCTCTCGTCTCCTGCTTTCTTTCAGCTCCTCGACGTACAGAACACCTCCATATTAGTCTCTGACAACTGCGCATCTAGATCTATAAATTACTCAAGTGGCTGCTGCTCTTTCCCTCTTCCTCCAATGTCCCCATAGTCCTGATCAACAAAACATTACGAATTGGCCTGCGGCTACACCTCGCCTCTCTGGCCAGTGATGGCCCCGGTTCACCCTCCGTGTCTTGGAGCTCGTCACCTGCACTCAGACACTCAACAAAAAGTTCCCATTAAAGGATTTTTTTTTCTTTCGTGGAATTTTTATTTTGTGGCATACTGTAAATCAAGTTTCAAGATGGATATGCCACGAAATTTTATTTTCTGGCATACCCATCTTGACACTGTAAGAAATATAATGTTTTTTGTTTTTTTTTACTATTTAGCATTTCTTGAAGGAGTCTAAACCTTTTCTTGTGTATTACTGTTTCCTTTCAAAATTCGCGTAGACTTTGATCCGTTTAGCTCTAGTTTTTGTGGGGAACGTACTATTTTTGTTCATCAGCACAATGCGGCGTGGCGCCGCAATGTTATGGTTATGCATTTTGGTACTCTGGAGAAAAGCGCTACTTTCTCCGGGTATGCATCACTGAAAAATGAATTTAAAAAGAGAAGATTGAAACATACGTCCCTGCCGCTACCACGCGCCCAATTTTACCTTCTCTATCGAAAGTTTCACTTCCGGGTTTTTGCTGTTCCTGCGGTTGTTGTCGCCGAGGCTATTGGTTCAAGAGTTCAAAGTCTTTTCTTGTTGTTTTTGTTGTATAGCTCATAGGGCTTTCTCCGACTTGGCACTCACTTTGGTTTCTTTAACATCGTTACTCGATACCCTATCCCTAAAGATATTTTCTACCACAGAGAGGGCGCTTTTGTTCGCTCAATTTAATTATTACTTTATATTGGTTTTTGTTTTTTTCTTTCAATACTAGCTAGAAGATTGCTTTAATGCCGTTGTTCCTACTTGTCAAACGTTCACTTACGAACGAAAAGGGCAGAAAGAGAAAAGAAGTTATAATGGTGGTCTAGAAAGTTTTGTGGAGACAGGGAGATATCGAGCAAGAGGGTCATATATCTATTCATTTTCTGCGATCTTCTCTCGAGTAGGAAATCAGAAAGGCTGCCGCTCTTTGCTTAGAATCCTTTATCAAATTTACGCACGAAAGATGCGATTGGGAATAATGTTATTCGTTCCTGTGCGTACACAATTTTGCCGACATATATGTATATATATACATCTATATATATTTTTGTTGTTGTTTTTAGGAACATGGGTTATTATTGATTATTTTGGTGCATGCAGCCTTCTTTCGTTTGGACGGTCGTGGTTTGGACTGGACTACACTGGACTGAACGTAACTGGTAAAGCTGACGTCGCAAGGCGGTTTCCGCAGTGTCCTTTTGCTCCGTTCGTCCACTCGTTACGTCCGCTTTCCCTCTTACAGAACTGAGACTTCTGGCAGGCTTCAATGACCCTCCGCGGGAGTGGGAGAGGTCAGGATCGAACGGCATCATAGATGAAGCGCCGCGGGGGCTACGTGGGTGGCACAACGCACGAGACGACGTAAAACTCAGGCACAGCGACGACGCCGTTTGCGCGAAACCGCCGACACACGCATGGAAAGATTGGCCCTCCGACGACAACAATATGCGGACTGCAGGCGGCGATCGAGGGAAGCTGTGGGGGCTGCATCGGAAACCGCCAACGCCCGTGAGGCCAAACTGGCACTCCAAACAAAACAGTACGCGGACCGTTCCGAAATGCCAAGTAACATCCTCCGCTGAGACGAAACCTCTGCGCTACATGCCAACGTATTAGTCAAGAATCAGCGTAGCGACAGCACCAATTTCGCCATAGGGTGATTTCAGATAAGATCGACCAAAGGATGGCTGGTCGACATTTTCAAATCAACTGATGTTCTTATATGTTATTGTCTAGTGTCTGGTATGAACGAATCCAAACTTAGTTTTGACTAGAAAAAATACTTGGGGACAGGAAAAATCGTAAGGCATGAGGTGGTGGACAGTTGCATTAACGCGCACTGATGGAGGGGGCCCGTTTGAGAGTGAATAACTAAAGCGATAACATTAGGAGAACTCTAATACGTTTTAGGCGCAAACTATGGGTATAGCTTGCTTGTAATATAAAGTAATCATATTTATTTAAAATTTATTTAGTTTTCTAAAAATTGACAAACATGCCTGCTCGAACAACAAATGGCAAACTTTGGAGGTCTGTATCTCATGAAATAAATTAATCATTATAATATAATTTGCAGATATTATTCTACTAGTATATAGCTAATATTTAAAAAATAACTAAGGTATCTGTGTGATACAATAGTTAGGATATATTTAGTCAAACATGGAAAAAAAATCAAACAAAGAAAAATTCCAATGCGAATAAAAAAAAAAACACCACCCTCGATTTTTTTAAAATTTAGGTAACCTGTTATACTCTATTTCGGCATTCATTTCCATTAAAAACATGTTGCATCATTTTATTGAGAAAGAAGATACAACTCCCCAAAGTAGGGTCCTTTTTCAAAGCCTACACTTAGCAGTGTTTTATACAAGAACTGACTCTGAGTTCCAGTTTCATGAAACCAACACACATCTTTTATATATTTTTATTCAGATGAGGCCAATGATAACTAAAGAAATCGTTCACACACTTAAATTAAGGAGAAACTACTGTGTACAAAGAGGTATCATATTACGGACTAGTGATCCGAGAAAAGATCATGCAGCCATCGGCCACTAGAACTTTGTTTACTTTATTCTCCTGCGACACTATATGCTATTCCCTCTTCCGCTCTACCTTCATCTCTCTCTCTCTCTCTCTCTCTCATATATATCCCTGATATATATCCAGAACAAAAACATGTTCAAGCATTCCGTTTCTGAGTGGTAGTGTTCTGTGGCTAGCAAAAATCATTTCCTCGCTAAGCTCACGATTATGGCAAAATAGTTGCCGGAAACCGCAGACGACACTCGTCGCTAGTTCTGGCAAAACGGCCGATACAATCTTTTTTTCGCATTTCCCCGCTCGCTGTCAAGGACAAGGGGGTTCGCTTCAACCAGCAAAACATGGCCGCCGACGCCTGTTTACTGAGCAGTCATGCCTGTCGCCATCTCACTCGCTGGCGTCACGGGCGATAATATCAGGCACAAAGGGGCACACCAACCGGCAGCATTATCCCCAAATACTCGAGCCTCGCGTAAATACATAGAGTGTAAACGCTGTCGCCATGTTATCGTAGTAAGACCGCCCCCCCCCCCTCCCCCAACGGGGGACTGCAGTACGCGACGGCGTACTAACACAATGGCGACGATATCGACATCGCGGGCTCCGAATTTTCCCATAGTTCTACTCCACGGGCATTTCTCGAAACGCTTGATATTGTGTACGCCCGCCTGGAAGGATTTCAGGCGCGTAGTTAAGATAAGGCGGTTCTCCGCGACAAAAGAAAGCAATTTCACAAAAGCTTAAAAGCGGCGGCGACGCGTGTGCGGTGAACGCTTGTAGTTTTGGTGTAGACAGGGTGCGTGTGTTCTCGTTGTTGACACCAGCCGGCGATAAGGCACTGCAGGCGGTAGCTCAGTACAGCAATGGCTAATCCGAGTGACCATCAACGTAACCCCACCGCCAACCCCTCGCGAACCGGTCGCCGACATGGCTCAGGCTGTGTCATGAACCACGTGGTAGAAGCTCGGGTGCTTTCATATCACCGCGTGGAGGGACGACAGTGCGATTCCGGAAAGTCTTTTTCGAAGGCCGCTGACCACAATTTTTTGTCTGGAGACTTTCCCTCTTTCTTCCTTTGACGTGGATCAAGCTTTGCCGACAGCCTCAGTTGTGACCTCTCTTTTCAAATGTACGTTTGCAGTGAGTGAGCTCCTCAGCCTCGGACTTGTCACTTGTGCACCCAGTAGTTCTTTCACTTGGCAATTATATGCCATCAGTTGGGGTTTAATTTCTATTATTTATGTATACATTATGAAGACGTCCTGGAGCTCCGAACGAGTGTTTTGTGTAGATTACTTTTGCAAACACAAAAAGACTATACCAAAGCAGCGGAATTTTCGAAGTGTTGGCGAGTTGGACCTAAACTCGTTGAAGCAAATTCTTCCGCCTGACTGTTCCACCAAAGTGAGTGCGACGGACTACCTGTGCTACCATTGCTTCATGCACATCACTAAGGAGATCTCGATGCGAAGCTCAGAGCAGTGCCCTGACATATTTGTGCCAGCTGAAGAAGCAATTGAAGATCTAAATCGCAGCATACTACCTACAGATGCGTCGCCGCTGGGACAACCAAGCGTCGTAAGAAGTCGGGACAGGCCTGCCTATGTCAAGAGAAAGCAGACAGAACTGGAGCAGGTTGCTGTCAAGAATATACGCTCAAGGCTACGTATTGCGTACGACAGGGACGCACCATCGGGGTCGTCCGAACCAACATGCTCCACATGCACTGAGTGGGTGGACAACTTTCGGCAGGCCTTTGAAACCGCCACCTCTCTCCGGGAACGTTGTCAACTGCTTACACTCCTGCCGTCAACACTGACGAAGAATGAGGTTCAAAAGATGATTCCACAGGCCTCAATGTACCTCATCAGTAAATCCCGAAAACTCAAGGAAAAGCATGGCGTGTGGTATGAGCCGGATCCTTACACGAGGTGCAAGGTGAGCCCTGAGAACCTGTCTGCTGCCCTAGAGTACTTCACGAAAGACGAGCTACAATGTTCGCGCCAAAGTCCCAACCAGAAGGACGTCATCTCTGTCATGCTCAACGGAGAGAAAACGTTCGTGCCAAAGCGCTTCATGACACGCTCAATACGAGAGGCCTTCCGTATATACAAAGACAAGCATCCGGATTCCGGCGTTGGGCTAACGAAATTTTATTCGTGCGCCCTAGATGGGTCCAATGTATTCCACATCAGGAAGTGTGCGTTTGTGTGCGCTGCGCCAAATATTATCTTTGTAGTGCCGCTCTAGAGAACGTTACAGGCTCAACATTCAACACTGGTGAAATGAACTCGGCATTTCTGTGCGACCCAGCAACAGAACTGTGCCTTCAAGGAGACTGATCACTGCCCAAAAGGCCAGTTTCTTACACTCCAGGAACTTGATATCCCGGAGGATGAAGAGATTGTGCTTGCAACATGGAAGTCCGGCGACCTTGTGATAAAAACTTTGGAACCTGAGACTTTCCTAAAAGTCATCCAAGTGACGGTTGGAAGTTGGGTACTTCACAACCATATCCGGCAAACGCAAGGTAAAGCGATCTACGATGAAAAACAGTGCATGCAACGCGGGAGCATTGTCTTTCATTTTGACTTTGCTGAAAACTGGACCATCGTGCTTCCTGACGAAGTGCAAGCATATCACTGGAAAAAAAAATCAAGTTTCGATATTTACATGTGTAGTGACGACAAGAAAATCTACAAACAGCTTTGCCATCATCAGTGAGGACCTGTGTCACGACGCCGCTCACGCTTGCTTGGCTCTAGAAAAAGTGAAGGAGTGGGTTGAAGACAACGTTGCGGTATACTCGTACGTGACGTACGTAAGTGACGGCGCCGCCAGTCATTTCAAGAATCGCTACCAGCTTCACCAATTTGCAAAGGACGATTGCCCACAAGCCCAGTGGTTATTTTCTGCATCTGGACATGGGAAAAATGCATGTGACGGAGTTGGCGGACTCGTGAAGCACCAGGCCAACTGAACAACCTGAGAGAACGTTCAGTAAGCGCAATTCAGACGGCCAGGACAATGGTGAGCGTTCTATCAAAGAAACTGAAAGGCGTGCATCTTGTATATCTGGACGAAAATGAGGTTGTTCGGTATCGTGAACAAAAAAAAAGAAGAGTGGCTGACGGTGCGCACCTTCCCTGGCATTCAGTCTTGGCACGCGTGGCGGCTCAGCAAGTCATCAACAGAAGGGACCTGTGACGTATATGTAGCACGGACAGTCGGATCTGCTTGGAAGCAGCTTTATTAAATGGGTACAGCGAGGAAAACCTTAGCGTAAAGTGCCGAATTTGATTTCCCAAGGACTGCTCATTTTGAATGCAGGGACATCTTATTTATCACATTTTTCTTCACGGGGTATTTAACCTACTGTTTTTGTTGGTGGTTACTAATAATTTTTATCTCATCACTATAAAAAAAATCCCAAAATGTTATCCTCGAGCAGGATAAAATATATCGGCTTGCCACGATTCATTCATACACCGAGAGCATCGAAGCTGCTCCAGTTAGGCACTATGGCATCCGTCACCTGAAATTGTTTGTAATCGTAAATACACAGCCAACCTAAATATCTTACTATTATATCTTTGTTTTTGTGTGTGGAAGTAAAGTTATTTATTTTACTCTAGATGTAAAATATACCGGAAGGTACAACTTCACACTGCATCATCTTTTCTCAAATCATTAGTCTCTAATATGATACCACTTTGTACACTTACGTGAAATGCTGTATATAGTTTCTCCTCCCTTTTACTGTGTGACCGATCGCTCTTTTTATCAATGACCTCATCTGAATAAATGTATATAAAAGATTTGTGCAAGTTTCATGAAACTGGAACTCAGAGTCACTTCTTGTATAGGACACTGCTAAGTGTAGGCTTTGAAAAAGGACCCTAGTTTGGGGAGTTGTTTCTTCTTTCGCAGTGCAATGATGCAACATGTTTTTAATAGAAATGAATGCCGAAATAGAGTATAACAGGGTACCCAAATTTAAAAAAATCGAAGGTGGTGTTTTTTTTTTATTCGCATTGGAATTTTTCTTTGTTTGATTTTTTCCCCATGTTTGCCTAAATATATTGTAACTATTGTGTCACTCAGATACCTTACTTATTTTTTCAATAATAGCCATATATTAGTAAAATAATGTCTGCAAGTTATGTAATAATGATTAAATTACTTCATGAGATACAGATTTCCAAAATTTGCCATTTGTCGTTCGAGCAGGCATGTTTGGAAATTTTTAGAAAACTAAATAAATCTTTAATAAATATTATTACTTTATATTACAAGCAAGTTGTACCCATAGTTTGTTTGTAGAAAGTTTAAAATTCTCCTAATTTTATTGTTTTAATTATTCACTTTGAAACTTGCCCCCTCCATCAGTGCGCGTTATTGCAACTGTCCACCTCTCCCTGCCTTACGGTTTTTCTTGTTTCCAAATTTTTTTTCTGGTCAAAACTAAGTGTGGATTCGTTTATACCAGACACTAGACAATGTCATATGAAAACATCAGTTGATTTAAAAATGTCGACCAGCCACCCTTT
>NW_024609880.1:29615900-29701955 GCF_016920785.2 Ixodes scapularis | reverse complement strand
AGTTTACTTATTAAGAATGCAATTCAGTTTGCTCATTAAGAACTCAATATCTATTCATTTGAATTTACTCATTAGCAGGGTTGTAAAAGTTACTTAAAAATGTACCTAAGATACAGTTACAGTTACTCACACGAAAAGGTACTTAGGTACGCACCTATAGGTACTTGCTTAAAGATGTACCTAGGTACAGGTACAGTTATTTTAAAGATACTGTCTTTATTTATTTTCCCCAAATTTGTCAAAATATATTGGAAGTAAAGCATATTATACTAAGGATACACTCAAAAACGAGTTCGATAAATGTGATTTATCGGTGTCAATGCGATGTCCACATCGGTGTTGAGTCCTCACGTGCCTTGTCCTCACGCTCCAACTGGTTCACCAAGGCCGCAGCCTCCACTGTTTACCATGCCACACCAAAACCGCCGAAACTCGCTTATTGACGTTCTTGCCCTCAGAGCCGGTGCTGACGCCCACGGGCCGAGAAGACGTCGGCCGCATGAAGAAATACATGAGTCGAGTGCATATGCACCTAACCTTCGCGACGACGAGCGAAAGGATTCAAGCTTCCTCGTTTTATTTTTTATTTCGTTAGAAGAACAATTACTTGTTTTTTTCTTTTGCAACTTTTTCAGTTTTGATAAGTGCAAAATTTGAGTACGATTTATTGAGTGGAAACTGTATTATATACGTGATGTTACATTGCTTTATGATTGTAATTATAATTTATTTGCAATTATATTTTATATTTCATTTGTGGCAGAACAGTCTCACCACCATGACAAGATACGGACAACAGAAACGGCGCACATCGTTCAAGTTATCTCCTTCCTTGTATAGCTGTCCGAGGAACTTCAAACACGCAATGAAGCCGATTTCGGATTGCGGTGAAGGAAGCAGTTCACTATTTTCCCTAGACGGAGTTCCGAAGCGATTAAATAAATTGGTGTCGCTAGAACGGCATCGCTAATCCACCGTTCGCTCAAATGAACACCTACATTCACTAAAGTGTGTCGTTCGATGAAACATCATAGGCGGGGCTTCGTTCGCTAAAACGTCGTTCGATCAAGTCAGTGCCTCCGATGTCGTGCCCAACTCAACGTTAATCACGGCACATGGTAGCGTGTTAATGCTTCAAGATTTATAGTTTCTACCATTTCGACGAAGTGAATAGAAAAGTACCTGTAAATAGTAGCTTCACTTCGTTACAAGTTACTGGAAAACGTACCTAAGATACAAATACAGATACCGAGAAATTAAAATACCTAGGTTTGTACCTCAGGTACAACAAAAGTACCTAGATACTTTTTTCCAGTTACTTGTACCTCGGTATTTTACAACCCTGCTCATTAGATATACAAACGAGTTTTATAATGAAGAACTCAATATCAATTATTTTCAATTTACTTTTTACATTAGTAAATGAGTTTCACTATTAATAGCTCAATATTGATTATTTTAAGTTTACTCATTGATATATAAATCAGTTTTTCATTCATTATTTTGAGCTTTACTGGACATGCACTTGAGTTTTGTTACTTGACAGACATTTCATTGTCTCCTCATTATTGATTCAGACGAGTTTTTATCATTGAGTAGTTGACATCAGCTGGATTGTGCCCTTTGCTATTGAGGAACCCAGCAGGGCTTAGGGCACAGCTGCAAATAATTGTAAAGGACTGTTCACACATACCACGGAGCGCTAAGTTAGCGCTACTTGAGCGCTCCAACTTCCAAGAAGCACTCATGTGGCGTTTCCGCGTGACTTAGTTCTAATATAGCGCGTGAGTAGCGCTTTAGTAGCGCCTTGTAAGCGCTCCAGTAGCGCCTTGTTAGCGCTCCAGTAGCACCTTGTTAGCGCTCCAGTAGCACCTTGTTAGCGCTCCAGTAGCACCTCGTTAACGCTCCAGTAGCACCTCGTTAGCGCTTCAGTAGCGCCTTGTTAGCGCTCCAGTAACGCCTTGTTAGCGCTCCAGTAGCACCTTGTTAGCGCTCCAGTAGCACCTTGTTAGCGGTTCAGTAGCGCCGTGTTAGAGCTTCAGTAGCGCCTTGTAAGCGCTCCAGTAGCGCCTTGTTAGCGCTCCAGTAACGCCTTGTTAGCGCTCCAGTAGCACCTCGTTAGCGCTCCAGTAGCACCTCGTTAGCGCTTCAGTAGCGCCTTGTAAGCGCTCCAGTAGCGCCTTGTTAGCGCTCCAGTAGCACCTTGTTAGCGCTCCAGTAGCACCTTGTTAGCGCTCCAGTAGCACCTCGTTAGCGCTCCAGTACCGCCTTGTTAGCGCTTCAGTAGCGCCTTGTTAGCGCTCCAGTAACGCCTTGTTAGCGCTCCAGTAGCACCTCGTTAGCGCTCCAGTAGCACCTCGTTAGCGCTTTAGTAGCGCCTTGTAAGCGCTCCAGTAGCGCCTTGTTAGCGCTCCAGTAGCACCTTGTTAGCGCTCCAGTAACACCTTGTTAGCGCTCCAGTAGCACCTCGTTAGCGCTCCAGTAGCACCTCGTTAGCGCTTCAGTAGCGCCTTGTTAGCGCTCCAGTAACGCCTTGTTAGCGCTCCAGTAGCACCTTGTTAGCGGTTCAGTAGCGCCGTGTTAGAGCTTCAGTAGCGCCTTGTAAGCGCTCCAGTAGCGCCTTGTTAGCGCTCCAGTAACGCCTTGTTAGCGCTCCAGTAGCACCTTGTTAGCGGTTCAGTAGCGCCGTGTTAGAGCTTCAGTAGCGCCTTGTAAGCGCTCCAGTAGCGCCTTGTTAGCGCTCCAGTAACGCCTTGTTAGCGCTCCAGTAGCACCTTGTTAGCGGTTCAGTAGCGCCGTGTTAGAGCTTCAGTAGCGCCTTGTAAGCGCTCCAGTAGCGCCTTGTTAGCGCTCCAGTAACGCCTTGTTAGCGCTCCAGTAGCACCTCGTTAGCGCTCCAGTAGCACCTCGTTAGCGCTTCAGTAGCGCCTTGTAAGCGCTCCAGTAGCGCCTTGTTAGCGCTCCAGTAGCACCTTGTTAGCGCTCCAGTAGCACCTTGTTAGCGCTCCAGTAGCACCTCGTTAGCGCTCCAGTACCGCCTTGTTAGCGCTTCAGTAGCGCCTTGTTAGCGCTCCAGTAACGCCTTGTTAGCGCTCCAGTAGCACCTTGTTAGCGCTCCAGTAGCACCTTGTTAGCGCTCCAGTAGCACCTCGTTAGCGCTTCAGTAGCGCCTTGTAAGCGCTCCAGTAGCGCCTTGTTAGCGCTCCAGTAGCACCTTGTTAGCGCTCCAGTAGCACCTTGTTAGCGCTCCAGTAGCACCTCGTTAGCGCTCCAGTACCGCCTTGTTAGCGCTTCAGTAGCGCCTTGTTAGCGCTCCAGTAACGCCTTGTTAGCGCTCCAGTAGCACCTCGTTAGCGCTCCAGTAGCACCTCGTTAGCGCTTCAGTAGCGCCTTGTAAGCGCTCCAGTAGCGCCTTGTTAGCGCTCCAGTAGCACCTTGTTAGCGCTCCAGTAGCACCTCGTTAGCGCTTCAGTAGCGCCTTGTAAGCGCTCCAGTAGCGCCTTGTTAGCGCTCCAGTAGCACCTTGTTAGCGCTCCAGTAACGCCTTGTTAGCGCTCCAGTAGCACCTCGTTAGCGCTCCAGTAGCACCTCGTTAGCGCTTTAGTAGCGCCTTGTAAGCGCTCCAGTAGCGCCTTGTTAGCGCTCCAGTAGCACCTTGTTAGCGCTCCAGTAACACCTTGTTAGCGCTCCAGTAGCACCTCGTTAGCGCTCCAGTAGCACCTCGTTAGCGCTTCAGTAGCGCCTTGTTAGCGCTCCAGTAACGCCTTGTTAGCGCTCCAGTAGCACCTTGTTAGCGGTTCAGTAGCGCCGTGTTAGAGCTTCAGTAGCGCCTTGTAAGCGCTCCAGTAGCGCCTTGTTAGCGCTCCAGTAACGCCTTGTTAGCGCTCCAGTAGCACCTTGTTAGCGGTTCAGTAGCGCCGTGTTAGAGCTTCAGTAGCGCCTTGTAAGCGCTCCAGTAGCGCCTTGTTAGCGCTCCAGTAACGCCTTGTTAGCGCTCCAGTAGCACCTTGTTAGCGGTTCAGTAGCGCCGTGTTAGAGCTTCAGTAGCGCCTTGTAAGCGCTCCAGTAGCGCCTTGTTAGCGCTCCAGTAACGCCTTGTTAGCGCTCCAGTAGCACCTCGTTAGCGCTCCAGTAGCACCTCGTTAGCGCTTCAGTAGCGCCTTGTAAGCGCTCCAGTAGCGCCTTGTAAGCGCTCCAGTAGCGCCTTGTTAGCGCTCCAGTAGCACCTTGTTAGCGCTCCAGTAGCACCTTGTTAGCGCTCCAGTAGCACCTCGTTAGCGCTCCAGTACCGCCTTGTTAGCGCTTCAGTAGCGCCTTGTTAGCGCTCCAGTAACGCCTTGTTAGCGCTCCAGTAGCACCTCGTTAGCGCTCCAGTAGCACCTCGTTAGCGCTTCAGTAGCGCCTTGTAAGCGCTCCAGTAGCGCCTTGTTAGCGCTCCAGTAGTACCTTGTTAGCGCTCCAGTAGCACCTTGTTAGCGCTCCAGTAGCACCTCGTTAGCGCTCCAGTACCGCCTTGTTAGCGCTTCAGTAGCGCCTTGTTAGCGCTCCAGTAACGCCTTGTTAGCGCTCCAGTAGCACCTTGTTAGCGGTTCAGTAGCGCCGTGTTAGAGCTTCAGTAGCGCTTCTTGTACCGCGGTGCTGCGGATTAGCGCGTGCACTGCACTCTAAGAAAAAAAGGGTGTAGTCGGGTGCATCGGGCGCACATGCACCCTTTTCCTAAAAGATGCACCCTGCGTTTCCCAGCCAGTGCACTTGTACACCGACAATGAGCATCCTCCTCTCCCTTAAAAACCTCTAGGTGTATCAGTGCACCCCCACGCTAGCCGCGCGCCTCGATCAGCTTGTGCTCGGATTCCCCTTTGGGGGTCACTTGTTGGGTTTGGCAGTTTCTTAGGAAGTATGGAGCTATCCCATTCACTCGGTATTGACAGTAGAGTGGGCGCTATGCTTGTTTTACGCCAATTGGGTCTCCGGGTAGTATCACGTGACTATAGTCTCCAAGCCAGAGATAAGGCAGAGCACGGCACCTGCCTGAAGGCCAAGGCCACGGATAGCATCCACTGCACTATTAACTTTGGGTCGAACTTTCAAGAGGATATAAGTGAATAATCCTTTCGTTGTGTTCATTGTTGGGTTGCCCCTGAAGGTAAGCCTTTGCGAGGGCACCCCCTTTTGACCTTGAAGGAGCTGCAATTTTCATACTCCTTTCTTTTTTCTTTCTCTCCATAAGCTGAAAGCACGGAAGAAGGTAAAGGTTTCATGGATGACTTAGTATCTTTTTTTTTTTTTATGTCGGTGCTTCCCGGCCTAGTTTCTTGCGCGCTGTGCCGCGACCAGCGGGGCTGCCGTAGATTTCGTCCGCGACGATGTATTCGAGTGTGCCAAAACTTTTAGTGTTTAAAAAGTCCTACGAGTATATCGGCAACAAGCGAGTTCTTCAGAAAAGCCCAAGGAATTCTTCTGATGAGTTTAGTGTTCGGTTCGGCGAACTACTGCTTCTGCTACATTGTGTTGGATCTTCACGGACCCCTTTCCTTTCGTTTTTGTGTTGTTCTGCAGTGCCCGTGTCGACATATATTTCGGATTACATATTTCGAGTCCGGCGTTTTCATCGTAAGTGCTCTGCAACCTACTCCTTTGCAACAATTGACAGTTCCGTTCCGGATTACTTCTAGAGTTAGGCAGTGTCTATTTTCTAGCAGCCGGGAGAATAATTTCCCCGAAATTCTATCGGCAGTCGCCTGCCATTAGCTGACTACAATCATGTGACAACCGCAGGTATAATACTGACTTTCTTATTCTCCTGGCGTTTTGTGAAAACACGTTTATGCCGATACACGTTTTGTAGACACGTTTCATCGACACTACATAGCCATTCACACTCTTACGACCAAGTAAGACCGAGAGAGACCAGACCGGCTTTTAAGCATTTTGCGACTTCTTAGGACCGGATGCGATGCTGCCGAGCTGGTCCTAAGAGATCGCAAGAGGCTTAAAAACCGGTCTGGTATTTCTCAGTCGTACTCGGTCGCAAGAGTGTGAACGGGCCTTAACGTTTCATCGTCACTCGCTACGCAAAATGCACGCCTTAGGGACATTTTGTCGCGCGTGCATCTCTGAGGCGCGTGCTCACCGACCCAGCCGACCCGTTCGCGCTACTTCGTGGCGACAGTCTGCGGCGGCTCTACGAAAATGTTAGCCCACCTGTCCCACCCATACACGTCACTTCGCGGATGCATTCTGGGGCGGCTCATTACAAGAAAAGAAAGGAGAGAAGCTAATATAGAAAAGCTAATCTGAGCTGTCGACAAAACGTCGTTCGATGAATTAATGGCGACTGCCGGTGGAATTTTGTGGAAATAATTTTACCGGCTGCTGGCAGAATGGACACTGCCTAAGACTCACCCCCGGTTCTTGTTTGCTTAGTAATCATTTCAGTTGTGTAAAAGCTTCTTTGTACGTCTTCAGATATGACAGATTGCTTGCAAGTTTGTACTTGTTTACGAAATAGGCCGTCTAATAAACTTCTATCAGATTTGAAAACAATACCGTGTGTCCGTTTTCCTGCCTTTTTGCAATCACCGGGGCGCATACATTTTTTACTGTTTTCCTTGATGTCTTAAAGGGACCATGAAATGATTTTAAAATCGGATTTCATCCACCGCACGTCGTAAAAGGTGTGAAAAGGAACACAAAAACACAAGACTAGGGAGCCAAAAAAAATTATTTGCTATAGAACTTTTAAAAGAAAACTGGACTCTTTTGCGACTTCTTTCCTTCGAAAGCTCTGCCTTTTCACTACGATGCATACGCAGAAACGGTGCACGTCAGCCGAATCCACATCGCCTATTGGATAAGAGCCTACCTCACCAGCACCGCGATCGTAAACAATAAATAGCCGGCGAATGTTTCCTAAAAGTTTTGTTAAATAATATTCAGATCCACATTTTGTAGCATAATTAGAGATGTGTGGCGAAAATTGCCAAATTTGATAATGCTGAGAGCCAAGCGCCATCTATCGTGTGGTAAACGAAGCAACTACTGCGCGTGCGCAGTAGGGCAGGGCCAAGTTCAGAACGGTTATTTCCTTTGGTTTCCTTCCTCTCAAAACTCTGACTGACTGAACGTTTATTTTTCTACGTGTTCATCTCGCGCGTGCCGTCTTCAAGCAGCAAGAAAGAAATGTACTTAAAACAAACCACGACGAACAAGAACGCTGGATCCACAAACACCCGAGAAGAGCGACAAGGCGACAACAGCCGCGAATCCCGCTCCGACGAAGCTCTCCGAATATAGGCCTAGCAGGCACTCCGACTTGGCGCAGCGTTGCTTCGTCGCAAGACCGTCTGCCTACGACCGGCTGGCGGACTGAATGGAATATGCCCGCGCTACCCTTGTGGACCCTTCCGTATTATAGTTTGATCGCTGACCTCAATTTTAGGTTAAGAGGTGAGGTCAATCTCTTCCCCTTGTTTTTCGAGGCAGTGTTGACGAACACTCGTCGAAAAGGGACCCTCGTCGATCCTCTCCTTGTTTTGTGTGATATAGAGCTGAAATAAACGCTGTATGGATTACCTTCGTAGCACGGTATGTACACTTTGTTATTGGTATGCCATTTTTATTCTGACAGACTGCACGTCACTGTCGAGCTTTAACAGTTCGTTGGAGGTATACGTGCAATACCGGTCCAACCTTTCTTTGCCGAGTGTCGCGTCAGTATCGAGTTGCAATTGTAAAAGATCGGTCCCGAAGCGCTTACCAACAGCGCGAATACAGCACTTCATCAAACGCGCGCGTCCGCTCCGAGTGTGAACAGGTATTTACGTGGCTCTTGCTGACAGTTCAAACGTATCTTTTTTAACGTCGGCTCGCTCCTGCATCTCCGAGACCGCGAAAAACGCCGCGGCAAATTGTTCCCATCTGCACTTCCCATCAGGCATACCGGCGTATGGGACTAGTCCCATGCTGTCGCTGTAGCGCAACGTATCTCATTGAATTTCGCTCAGCTGCGATGCGGCGATGAGAGGCGCCGATTCAGAAAATACGTCGGTGACATCGGCGCAGTAAAACCCACCGGCGCACCCCAACTCGCTAACGCTCCTATCTCCTACTGCAGAGAGAACTTCCGGTTCCGGAAACATCGTACGTCACGGCTTGTTTTGCGGTCAAGAAAAAGTCGATATTTCATTAATTTTTTGTGTAGAAGTTAATAAACCGAGACGAAAACGGATGCCTGTTCGGCATTCAGTGAACATTGACGGTTTATTGTAAAAGTTATCTGGAAAAAGTAAAAAAGTCATTTCATGGTCCCTTTAAATAGGTTTACGAAGTTATGAAACGGGTGCATAAAGTGCTGCGACCGTGCACCTTTGAATCGGGTGCATCTGTGTTCTCTCCGAATTCAGTGAGTGTAGAAAGAGGTGTAACAGTACACTGCTGAACGGGGTGCTCCTGTGTTCCCTTTGAGAGCAGTAGGTGTAGAAAGGGGAGTAATGGTACACTATTGAGCGGGGTGCATCTGTGTTCCCTTTGAGTGAGGCGGGTGTATGAAGCGGTGCAATGGTACACCATCGCATGGGGTGCATCTGTGCTCCCTTTCATCTCATTGGGTGTAGAAAGAGGTGTAGCCGTACACCATTGAATGGGGTGCATCTGTGTTCCCTTGGAGTGAGATTTCTGTAGAAAAGGGTGTACATGTGCACCACACCAACGGGTGTACACGTACTCCCATATTTGGGGTGCACTTGTATTCCCCCAAAGGGTGTAGTATATGTGACAAGCACTTACACCCCCTATGGGTGTACCCCATGACACCCTTTTTTTTTAGAGTGTGCGGTTCCGGTTCCTGTGGTTGGTTGTGCATCGGCAGCACCATGGCGGGCATCTGGGATGCTGAAATAGAAATGCGACAAATGTTATTACGTACGCGATTAGTGCATATGTGTATGGACGGCTTAACGCCCAGAAGAGCCTTCTGCGTGGGTGCGCGAAATCCTTCGCCACCGAGATACCGACGGGTACCCGGCGAACAATTGCTGAGGGACCAGACGCAGAGCTCCTTCGAAGGCGATTATTTTATAACTGCATGTCTTTGAAACCAGGGTCACGCATATGGAATAGAAAGCGATAAGGCCGTACCCAATCAATTAGTCGCTCAGAGTCCATGACTCTGGACTCCCGCGCGTCGTATTGTCCTGAGTGGTTCTATGCAGAGAAGCGATGACATACCGGCTAAGAATCGCTTTAGTGGATTTAGCGACTGCACCGAACGATTCTTTCGAGTACAAATGTTTTTTTTTTTTGTCGCTTTTTTTTTTTTTTCGGTCAAGGGGCCCTGCAATCATATTTAAGCGTCTACCGTTTTTGCGGTTTCCCCGTCTCTTCGGGTTCGGGCAAGCCAGCGGGCACGGAGAGAGTAACTAAATATCAGTGCGTCATATTTTAACCGGACGCCGCAGAAACCTCCTCCACCGACGGGGGCGACCCGCGGTACCGAAAGCGCGCGATATGTGACGTCTTTGGTACTGGGCTTACTACAGCTTACCCCGTGGAGAAATAGTGTAACCAGTCACTGCTGCGTTGCGCGAGGACAGCGCAGCAGAGGTTGGTTGCGCTATTTCTCCACGGGGCGCGCTGCCGTCGGGGCCGAGGTGCGCTCCGATTTCAAACCGAAACTTAAAGGGGCGGTACGACGATTTAATAATTAAAAGAATTTGCATCTCGTCATTTTTACGTTGTTTATCGTGTCCCGGAGGATAGAGAAAACACCTCCTTCATTAAAAATGTCGCGATTGCGCTGCATAATCGCAAAGCAAAAGTCGAGCTTTTTCCCCCACCTGCAGCCCCAAGTGCCAGCTGAAGAAACTACGGCGCAAAGATTACGTGACCTCGCTCGGCTCTACGCTGCAGCATAACGCCCGCTAATGTCAGTAGAGAGAGGGAGAGGAAGCGCCCTCCGAGATAGCACACGGGCACCTACACGGCATGCACTCCGAATGACGTCACTAGGAGGGGGACCCGGTGGCGTATAAGCAAACCATATCCCGTACAGCACCTGACCACGCCCCCTTGTCACGTGACATGACGTCACTTCCGCTAAGGCAATTTGTCATGTCACGTGACCTGACGTCACTTCCGCTCCAAATCGAAACCAGTTGTTTTATTGGTTAGCGAATTGTCACGTGACCTGACGTCACTCGCGCCTCTGTGGCAAGGTAAACATGGCGCCCGCCGCCGCCTGAAGCACGAAGCCTACACGGTCGATCATCGGTGCCATCGGTGCAGTCGCGGCTGAAACGCTGTGAACGCGGTGACGCGAGGGACTCAACACTTGGTGACGCAACTACGCGACGCCCGCAGTATGCGACGTCTTGCATCGTGCTTCTGCACAGGAGTGCGTAAAAAGCGCAAGTACTTCTCTTAGCGTTCTCAACTCGTCGCTTGATAAGAGCGAAGCAAGGTTACTACCAACGCCTACCGCTGGTTTCCGAAGTCGAGCCTTCGGTTTCCAACCTCGGGTCTCGATGTCGCCGCTATTCTTGCCGCGCAGGTTCGTCGCCGACGCGGCGGATGTGAACCATATCATGCCTGGACGCTTGCCTTTTTCGATACGAAAATATGCTCTGTTGTCACGAGCGCTTACGCCGACCCACAAGCTGAATTTGAAGTATTGCCAGCATTTTTATTTCGCCTGTATGTTGTCATCGCATCACCGTTACTCGCGGCGACGCAGATCTTCGTGCTTGCCTTCTAGCGGTGCCGCGGCTCTCCCGACCCAAAATAAAAAAGCTGCTCTACGCTCGAACCGCAAATTGGGGAAGTGGTAAAGAAATTAGCTTAGTACCGTCAGAAACACTCGTATGACGATAGGCATGCTCAGTGGAACTATGAAGAGAAAAAACAAGAGTGCATACTTTGAACTCGAAAAGTTTTTATTTTACCACATTAAATATATCCTTGCAATGCAGTGTTGGTTTCAAAGAATGCTATTTCCTCAGTCCCTCGGAAAATGGCAAGTTCACACTGAAAAGCAACAGTTTACATATACACACTAAAAATTTCAACACCCATGTTCGTGTTAAAAGGGTGTTTTTCCGAGCTCACACCCTTCCTACACCATTTTTACATGATTTTTGAATATTCAAGGGTGTACGGAAAGGCCGACACCCTTCGTACATCCTTTTTACACCCTACGGCTACCGAAATCGTGTTAAGAGGGTGTTGCGGTGGTACACCCATGATTTCCGAATCGTCAAACTCGGAAATCGCCGAATTGCAGACATAAGCGCCGACAGCAGAAGTCAAGAAGCAGCCTGCTCAATTTAGAGGATTTCGTGAAGTTCAAGTAAGCACAATGGGCAGCTGACATCCAAGCCAAGCCAACGCTCAAGTTGTTTTCAAGCCAGATGAATGCCGGCGTTGTGTACAAGCTCCTTGGTTGTTAACGTGCAAGCGACCACGAAAATATCATCGGTTACTCACGCACTTCTGCTCAGAATGGTGAGACCACATCGGTTCTATTATGATACATTCCGTCTCATCCTGAGATGTACTAAAGCGAAGGCTAGACGTGCGAGACGGTTCGGGCTCACAGCTTTACTGTGAGCCTGTACCGTAAAGGTCGGTTCCGACACTTGCGTTTGAGTGTGTTTGTCTGCGTTGCGTTTAGAACCGAAAACGAGTCACCGGCACATCTGTGCTTCGTATGAAGCGTGGATTCCAATTCAAAGAATCATCTTGGCACGCGATATAAGCAGCAGGGATGTCCTGGTTTCTCGCAGCCGCAACGCGGTCAAACGCAACTGTTTGAACCAGGCTTTACGTGGTTGTCCTGGGCTTGTCCCTCGCGCTTTATTCTTTCGATTTTAAGTATTCATTTTCAACTCGCTCGCTTTTAACAGTACTAGTAGATACTCAGGCTGCACGAGGGTTCGTGCAGTGCGACCATCTAGCGATGCTATGAGCTTGTGCTCGAGCCTTGGCTTTAATACATCTTAGTGGGGAAGGCAATCATCGGGGATATATGACACACGATGATGCCAAGTCTGTTCACGGCGGACTCTCGTGCTGTTCTGATTGGAGGAGAAGGGGCGTGTAAAAAATTGGCAAATGGAACATGGTTAGCGACAGCGCAAATATATGTTGGAAAAAGTTCAGAACGTTAAAGTGCAGCAGCCTGAAACTTTGGAGTTAAGCAATTAGAGAATCATTTGAAGACATCTTTAGAGGTTCAGCCTTCTCTCCCCCCACACCAATATCGAAGGCTGCTAGGATATTGGTTCAGGCTAAGCCCTCTGTCTTTCAGTCAGCGAACTCGAGCCGTTCCACCTGACCTTGTTATTTCATAACAGATATGTTAGAAAATGGAATGCAGATTTTCTCTACACGGCCAAAACATAAAGTGTTATCAAATAATACCTGCCATATTCATATTCTACATTTACAGACCGGGGCTGCCCCGCCTGTGGAGGGTGAAGATGCGAGCAGCCTCGAAGCCCACCAACAGTGGCTGTGTGCTGAGAGCGAAAGCTGGTGCCTGACGAAGGCCAGATTGATCTTCGAAAGGATGCGACTGCCTGCAAATGGCTACATGTGTTGATATTGATGGCCATATAGACTGCAAAGAATGCTTATCCCTACCTGATGGATGCTAGGAGGGTATGCATTCCATATTTTTTTACTGATCTCTACAACAATTGCTAAATTGCGCTTCCCCGCTCCGTGAGTGCAGCTGCCGGACGACCATCTTGGGACACGGAAAATTAACCTTTTGGAGCGTTGCAGAGGCTGGCCGGCAGCGTGCTGCAGACATGTTTTTTGCTCGTTTGTCGTCATTGGGAGCGTTAAAGTGGCCCTGCAATAACTTTTGGACTGGTTTTTAATTTGGACCGAACCTGAGCGCACTGAACGTAGTAATTTAAAGAATCTTTTCTCCAATTTCGCTTTATTTTAAAAGTTATAGGCAAATTAGACTTACAAAAACAAGCAAAAAAAAAACATCCTTCATGACGTCGTAGGTCCTGGTTTGAGTGGCCGTGAAGTAGTGAGCTCATCGAGCGCTCACGGCTGCCGCACTCAGTGTCGACGGCTCGAAAGGGTGCCACTAAAGCACGTGTTGACTAGGCTGTATGAAGTGGGCGGCCAGGGCAGCTCGCATTGCATTTGCCGCGCGATTAAAGACTAATTCGGCATAACACTTCATTGGCCACAAACGACGGTAAACACGGGGTAGAGATCAGTTCAGAACGGGAGCCACTTCGCGCTACCATACCGCCAAAGGGTCAAATCGCCAGCCAAGCCCGCGCCGAAAGCCTTGGGAACGCTCGGAACCGGTCGAATCCTCGAGCCAATATACGATCGCAGCGCCACCGCGTACATCCGGGACCTTTCTAAGCCCATTGTTCGTCGGAGCCTCATCCCACTACGCCTTTCTAGTACAGTAAAACCTCGTTATAACAAAACGGGATATAACAAAGCAATCATAATTCCCCTTGCTTGCTAATAGTGGGAAGAAATGGACATTGGCTATAACAAACTAATGGTTATAACGAAATAATTACGACCGCTCCTTCAACTTTGTTATAACGAGGTTTTACTGTATGCGCCGTTTTTTTCACCGCTTGGTGGCGGGTTTGTCGACGGGTCTTTTCTTGTTTCCGTACTTTATAAACTGCATTTGTTTCTTTTCTGATCTAAAATACCGAACAAAAACTACTTTCACACATAATTGAAACGGTTCGCGACACTTATATTTTGTATCGACTAAAAAAAAAGCTTTTAGCGGCTCTGACCAGTAGTAAGCCCAGGACCAAAGACGTCACATATTCCGCGCTTTCGGCAACGCGGGTCGCCCTCGTAGGTAGAGGAGGTTTCCGCGTCGTCCGGTTAAAATATGACTCACTGATATTTAGTTATTCTCTCCGTGCCCGCTGGCTTACCCGAACCCAAAGAGACGTGGAAACCGCAAAAGAGGTAGACGCTTAAGTATGATTGCAGCTCCCCTTTAAGTCCACACTCCTTTACCCCTACTCTGACGCTCCGAGTTTCATACTCCAGGCACAGCAACTAAACGGCGCATGGCGTACAGGAGCGCGACACACCGAATCTATTGACAAGCCGCACAAGCTCCTTCCCACCGCACGGTTATGACGAACCTGGCATCCCGTGGATACGGGTGGGAGAAGCCAAAATTATTTCGGTTGTAAATTAATTAAAGCCAGTGTAGAGCGGCAGGGTACAAAGTAAAAGAGACGGCGACGTTATGAAGTTTCTACGAACGTTTAAGTATTTCTTAGAGGTTTGGAGACTCGCTTCGAGCACGTGCGGGGAAAGGCACCTTGGCTGATCTATTTATTGACCGTGCAAGCTGTTTATATTTGAATTAAAGACAACATTCTTGAACTTGTTTGTCGACGCACGAAACCCTCACACTTGCCAGATATTTCGTGGTTCCATATTGCAGCGAGACGGAATGCGATGGAAGCTGTTGATGTGCTATGCCGGTACCGGAACACTGTCGTTCAATAGATAGCACGTCAATTCGTTTCAGGCGAGACATGAACATGATGTTTCGACTTTCCATTCGAAGTATCTTGATTCTCTGGGCAAAGCATCCTAGAAAGGGCAGCGCTCAGACTGTCTTCTCATCTCAACAACTTTTCTGTCGCTGTGCTGTCGGTAACCTTCCGTTCAATAGATGAATTCGTTTTCAGGCGAGATGCACGAACAAACCTTTCCCACAATGCTAACTGATGCTTCGGCTTTCCAATCTAGGTATCTTTACTCGCTGCAGCTGGACTAAGCAGTTTAAAAAGGGCAGCCGTCCCACTGTCTTCTCGGCCGGCAACTTTTCTGTCGCCGAGCTATCAGCACGCTCTTTCGATAGATCGCTTTGTTCTCAGGCAAGGCACATGAACAAACCTTTTCCGGAATGCTAATTGCTGTCTTGGCTTTCAAATCAAATTGTTTTTACCTTCTGGATTAACCACTAATGACTGAAAAGGAGCAGCTGTCCGGCTACGCCTTTTGTTTCAACAATCTCAACAATGGCACAGCCATCTTGTTTGTGGACATGACATCACGGAGCGCAAAGAAGTCACTTGTGCTCCAAGAAATGCTCGGAGCACGAAGAGCACGATCGAGTGTCAGTCTCCGGCGGCGCTCCCCTCTGTTTAGTGAAAGGAGCGCCAAACGCTCGCAATGTGTAAACTATAAGAATTTCCTTTGAAATCGCATAAAATTTTTTGCAACAGCGCGGCACCGCAAGAAAAAGGCACAACTTGTCGAACGTCGAGTCTCGCCGGTCTTGCGGCGTGATCAAAGCTTCCTGGGCCTGCCAAACTGCTGCGTCTCTGTGCCTTTTCACGCTTGGATACTTATCAAGAATCGATGCCATGGCAGAGCTTTGAAGGTATGTCGCACATAGGCGTCTTCTCTATCACCCAGCTGTTCCAGCGAGTTGCTATCAATAGGAAACGAAATCGGTGGTTGCTATTATGGATTAACCATGGCTATGTTCCAAATCTATTTAAATGGATCACATGACAGCACAAATAGAGCAATGCTGTGGAAGAAGGTAGGTTTTCGAAGGCAAAAGTATGAAGCGGCGATATCTGAAGTTTTTCAAACGTGGCCCGTTCATATGGTTGTGTGCAATCTGTCGTCGTCGCCATAGCTTCCTACCCCTCCTTTGTCGCCACTGGATCATGCCCGCTTCTGGACTGCAAGTGCCGCAAGTTACAAATACAGTCGTAAGAGTAAAGTAAAATGCTGCTCCAGAGGCACATGCATCTTCATGCTCTTTGCACTCACGAAACAAATCCACACGGCGTTAATTCTTGATCGGTATTCAAGCGTGCGAAGACAAAGATGCAGCACTTTGGCATGCCAAGGAGGCTTTGATCATGCCGCCAGAACGGTAAGACTTGCGTTAGACGAGTTGCCCCTTTTTCTTGCGGTGCTCAGCTTTCGTAAAAATTTCCACGTGTTCTCAAACGCAATTCTCACCGTTCGGGGTTTTAACAAACTTCTTCGGTAAATGACAACGAACGAGCAGAAAACATGTCTTCAGCTTACTGCCGCCCAGCCTCCGCAACGCTCCAAAACGTTGACTGATAATCTTTGTCCCAAGGTGGCCATCCGGTGGCCGCACCTGAGCTGCAACGACCAAGCGGAGACACGCGATCCAGCAAATTGTCGTGGAGATCAATGGTATTGCTTGCACGGAGTACTATTAGTCTTCAGAGCAAACACAAGTGTCGCTGCGGTCGCCACATCTTGATTGGGTCAGGTGTACCGTGACGTCTGGTGACAGACTCCGCTTCGCGTTCTGGCATCTGGCTGGCTTCCCTGCGCCCGTTTCCTCACGATCGGAGGTTTGTGATCATGCTGACCTACTGTTCAGCGCTGCAATGCAATTTCCAAAAAGAAGCTGGTATCATATTCTACCACCCGAAAACTTCGAGATTAAAAAGAGCATGGACAGTCAGACTAAGGATGGGAAAGGCACCGTCAACATAGGCCGTTGTGAGCTGTTAGCACGTTGAGAAGCGGGGCTTCGTTTACCCAGTGTAAAAGGCGCTGGGTGAGACTTATGCCGACAGAATTTTCATAGCTTTTCCAACCGTGTTTGTCACGTTTACCCTTATAATTGGGTTATAAGTATGGAAAGCTATCGGTGGAGGCAACTCCCGTCGATGAACCCCCCCCGCCCCCTCCACACGATATAAGGCGGTTGTGCAAGGGGTTGTGGAAGCGGCGGTGTAAGTGTTTCAGACACTGAAATTCTGTTCTTTGCAGATTCATGAGTTAAGCACGAGACACATGCGCGAAAAATCCATCCGATCCGACGTCCGATCCGACAGTACGACTGCCTGATCCGAAAAATTTGGTCGCTTCAGGCGTCAGATCGGCGATCCGACATGCGTCAAACGCGCCAGATAGTTTTGCACGGCGGACGGATTGTCGGATGCGTCCAGCCAATGACAGCACAGCTAGCGCGGACGTCATGATGACATACTTGGTCTGTCAGGACGAATAAGAAAACGGGACGGGCGACGGGAAGCCAGACGCGTGGATCCCACTGATCCATTCGAGAAAGATGGCCCCGGCAAAGAATGCACGCGCTAACAAGAACGAGCTCCTAGCTTCGCTTGTGCGAGCTAAACCATCAATCTAGGACCAGAGATCTATGAACGCGGACCTCCGCTGGAGTGCTTGGAAGTTGGATCTCCTGGGCGGAGCCGAACGGATCGTTGTGTCGCTTGCAAGATCGGAAGTGTGTGCGTGTGTCTCAATTCGGAGCGGCGTTCGGACTGTCGGATCGGACGATTCTGCCGTCCATTTGTCTCGCGCTTTAGGAGAACATCAGACCCCGCTTTGCGGGCATACAAATGGCATTTAAGTCAAAGGCCTTTGGGCGGTCTCACTTGTAATTTTCTCCCCATGGCCCAGAATATATTTAACATGTTGCTCGAGCAGAGTGCAGCTTTTTCGCTGAGACGTTTTTGTTTAGAAACAAAGTTGAAAAAAACCTCTTAATTTATTCAAATTATCAGCAGCGTTGATTGTGCAGGATGTAAATATATTGCAATGCTCCTGCAAGTGTGGTGGCATTTCTTCCTTTTCATATACCATCTGTGATTCATGCACTGTCTGCCCTGGAAACCATGCTCGGAATGTTGGTTGAAGTTTCGCCTGCAGCTACAGACCATACCTCAATAAGGCCGCATATAATAATTCACATTTCCTACGTAAAATGCACACAAAAAAAAAAAAAAAAAAAAAACTAAAGTAATATGCCGACAGCTAACGCCGTCTCGGCCTTTGTAGGGCGAGTGAGGGGGTAAATTTTGTCCTCAGCAGGATGTCACCTCGGCTCGCTGTAAAAGGTCGCCTCCCAAACTTCTCGGTGCTAATACTCTCACCATACAATGCACCTGTTATTTGTTTGGCCCCTGGTCATGAAATCATTCTCAGTTTGCCATTCCATCTCACCGAGAGCCCGATTTTGGTCATTGAGGTCTCAACCGGCTTGCACTGAAGAAGTATTAGCGAGTTCGTTTCACGGCACTCGTGCCCACGCGTGTCCACTCGCAGCGTGGAGCGGTTCGTTTCAGCCGGCACTCCACAAGTGGTTGCACCCTCCGAGTTCGTTTCATTGCTGACACCCCACGCGTGCATGCACTCGCTGCACTGAGAAAATCGAGATTGCGCCAAAATGCAATCCCGTCGTGCCTCGCTCCGGCTAGGCCGGCAAGGTGCTAGAGCAGATGACGAAAGTTTGTCTGCTACGATGTGTCGCAGAACTGAAAGGAAAAAAAGTAGATTTTCTGATAGAAATTGCGTCCCGCGGGCAACGGAATCAAACGCGAGCTTGAACTGTGAGCGTCTCCTATTTCATGAAGGAAGCAGTTGACAAACTGTGCTTTATTTGGAGGTTTTAAGTCGCTCTGTTGCCATAAAAACGCTGAAATATACCAGTGTGTAAAGAAATGCTCAGAACAAATGCATCAGCGGCCCCCGAGATGTTTATCACCAACGTGTGCGGGTGAAAAATTGAACATTTGTCGACAAAACTGCCCCAGCAGAAACTTTGACTGCCCAATAAGCATCAGAGAAAGCTAAATTTAGTGATTTTACCCGAGGCTTGGGCAACATCATCATGTTTAACATTTACCTACTTCAGCTAACTTGCCCCGTCATATTTTGTTCGAGAAAGCTCTCGTTCTCAACGCCCTCACCAAAGCTAATATCTGATCCACCTGTAATGACGATCGAAATCGAAAATTAGACATGAGGAAGATACATAGAAAGGGGGGACGGACCCTCCGAGTTCGTTTCATTGCTGACACCCCACGCGTGCATGCACTCGCTGCACTGAGAAAATCGAGATTGCGCCAAAATGCAATCCCGTCGTGCCTCGCTCCGGCTAGGCCGGCAAGGTGCTAGAGCAGATGACGAAAGTTTGTCTGCTACGATGTGTCGCAGAACCTTTCTATGTATCTTCCTCATGTCTAATTACCGTTACCAACACGCTCGTTTTGTACTTAACTGAAATCGAAAAGTTTTGCTGGGTATTCCAGCAGACTAGTTTTAATGCGTACCCTTTCAGTGGTCCATGCATAATGCCATGCTGAAATGGATCAAGCTTCTGCTCGGACAGCATCATCCATTTTCTTCAGTGTAAACGGTTATGAGAATTGAAAGATCGCAACCAGCTGCTTTGTAGACAGCTGGTTGCGGAAATTTACGCCGTCTGTAACTATCCCTATAACAGCCGTGTTGCTTGAAGTAATCGCAACTATAAACTAAAGGCTGCAGCGACCAACGTTTGTAGATAATCGTTGGTAGCGACTGTACTCTCGCATTCCCACCCATCACTCCGAACAGCAAGGCGCCAGTTTCGGTTTGAGGTCGGTATTCTTTCTACAACATAGATGGCGGCAGCATCAGTCTTCCGCACTTGGTGCATTTGGCGAATTGGTTTGAGTCTACTCTCAGTGCAACACTCTGCGAGTGCAATGCATTCTGGGAGAGAACTCGAACGGTGCCAGTGCGTGTGAAACAAACTCGCTATAAAATACCGCTACCAGACGCATCGCCTGCTAACATGAGGGAATAATAATGAGTTTGTTTGCTACTAGGTAGGTATCATTCTCTGACAGAAACAAAACGACGAACAGACTGGCAAGTCATCTGCGAACAGAGCCAAAAAGGGACAATCGTCTGCTATAAATTGTGTGCTGCGCAGAGTGAGATCAAAAACTAATTGAAATATGGAACATCGGCTATTTTACGGATGCAATTGTCCTGTGCTTCGTTTGGCTATGCTGATTTGTTTTCTGGCTGTGTGTAACTTGACACCCACTGGTGCTAAAACAAGAGCTTGGGACAAGCACCCACCTTACCACGATATCAATCTCACTATCCGAAAGAGTATTGGATTTAATTACTGAGTGCCTTTTCCATTGACAAGAAGGCCCCAGCATTTTTTAAGAATGCCAGTAGGGTTTTGTTGTTGCATCTTTATACTCGCAACTCATTCACTTTGCCAATTTCGTTTTTCTAGCCTGGCTCAGCTGGCAAGCTGAGCAGCGAGTCGGAAACTGTACCAATATTGTTTCCGGTCAGACTGTCCATTATTATTTATTGTTCTTCCCTGCTATTGTGATATGTCTGCACTGTAGTCATGACAGGGGCTTGAATGGTGGCTCCTACTTTCTACACATGGGTCCTAGGAAACATTTTGTAAGTGATGAGGTGCCCACAATCATGGGCGTCAGCAAAGTGGCGGAAAAGGGGGGCGGGATTATTCTGAAGGGGTGTAGCTTTCAAACCTATAACTTTAAAAGAAAACAAGGTTTGCCCCCCTCCCCCTCCTTTTCCTGCAAAACATACTGCAGATGCCCATGCCCGCAATTTAGGCCAACGGTTCTGGAAAGAGGGTTTCTGGAACCTCTCCGTAAAGGCATTTTAGGAGTCCGCAAAACTCTGCCGGCAATAATTTTTTTTTAAAATATGATTTGGGGCATTGAGTTGAGCCCAGTCCGGCCATGGCACATTCACAGCTTCGGGAGAAAAAGGAATCTACAGAAGAATACCTCTTTTCACTCTTCCCCCTTTTTATTCTTGGTAAACACGTTTGCAGTCCACCCCCCCCCCCCCTTCCCCTTTTTTTACACTGCCTGGCGCCTCCCATCACTTCTGCCAGTCCAAAAAGGGTTTGCTTGCCACGATTGGCGGTTTCCTTCTTTTCTCTATAGCATCCTTTCTGCTAAAGTGGAAAGAGTGTAGACGGAGCTTCTTCCCCTCACCGTACCGTCTTAACCTGCAACATACTATACTCTCGGGAACAAGATAATAGCCTTGTATCTTTTCTGCCGCCACCAATGCTGTGCTTAGCATGTTTTTGGCAGAGGCTTTTGCTGCCACCACATGCCACGCTATGAAGTGAGTGCCTCGGTGTGTGCGTGCCACCTGTCGCATAAAGCAGTGCACTTTCAAGCTGCGTGGATGCAATGACGGCAGAAAAAACACCAGCAGAGCGGACAATACAGAGCATGTTATTAACAGCACTGGTTAATTCCCAATAAATCACAATCTGAATCATTACTGTAAAGCCATTTATTTTTGCAAATCGGTCACAGAGGACATAATCGCGGCCACTAAATTTTGCGAATTATAGACGCCTGCATTCAAACTCTTAAAGAGATTATAAAAGCAATTTCGAAAGTTTATTTGACGTCTGAAATGGGCGTCGGGCTCATCTTAGACACTGTTGACCAAGTTCCAGCCTGAACAGAAGTTTGTGTGCCGCACCAATCAATTAAACAGTTGTGGTAATATTCGCGCGGGGACGATGCCTGAGACCCCCCCCCAAGACGGCGGCAGAAAGGTGAACTAAAGTGCGCCGTCAAAGCGTGACGACAACGGGCTCCTCGTCAGGCGATTGCTTCAAACGGTTTAAACGAATGATGCGCTCTTGGTTTAGAATTCGGTAGTGAGATGGCATACAAAAAAGTAATTTGAATGTTGGATAATTTTTTTAAAGCTGTAGTTCGGAATTAATAGGTTTCATAGTGTGTATAGGAATAGGTTCCATAGCATGTGTAGCGTGTGGGATGACAAGGAAGAAGACTTGTGGAAATAAATGACAGCTGTATGCTGTGCTGGTTTTGAGACGGTGGTGTGTATGTTCCTTTTTGTTTCCTTGTCTCAAGGAAACAAAATTTTGACAGCAAATTTTGAACCCTGCTAGTGCACACCTTTCTGATCCAAAACTGACTTCGAGACCCAGTAGGTTTCAAAGCCGGTTTCAAATAAGAAAACCAACGCAAAAGTCAACTTCGAAACCTGGGATGTTTTGAAGTGATTTTTGGCATTAGTTCCCAAAAAAGATATGTCATCAGTTTGGTGGCCGGGAGCTAAAAGCATTTCATGCTTAAAATCATACTCATCAGTGCGGCCTTTATTATTCTCTGACTGAATCAATTCTGCTTTTATATGCAGGAGGGAACCATTTGGCTTTTCGAAGGCTTTACTGTGGTCATGGCGGCCTACTGGCTTTTCGGCTTCGCCCATGGCCAGAAGACGTACAATACGAGCTGCCTTCTTGAGAGGCTTTGTCTTATTCTAATCTACTCACAGCTACGGCCAGTTGCAATCAATGTGATTAATACAATCAAGAAAACACCTGTAGCCTGATTGCTGATCACATAGTGCAATCGCCAAAGTCTGTGAAACTCCTGCCAGGATTGTTCCGATTTTCGAAATCATTAAAGGCTTTGTTTGTTTTTCTTGAGATGGCAGCTGCAAGTTGTGTGGCTCACATACCTAAGTATGCTTCAATTCATGACCAGCTTTATTCATTTATATTCATCACATTTCTCTAGTCCTCCGTGTTGTTTCCTAGTCATCAAACTAGGTATTAGGCACCTGTATGGAGTAGTTACATTTTGTTTTTACGTTTTTATCAAAACGGTTTGTGTCACCCTGTCTGGAATTCCTCACCCTTACTACGAAATGTCAAATTAATCTCACGTTGAGATACTTTTTAAAAGTGGAGATGGCCGGCATTAAATGTTGTGTTTCTTTATCACTCCTGTTCATATTTTGTATATTACTTCAGTCAAAAGACACCACCAGTGTTCAATATGCCCCGTCCGAGCACAAGCTTTTCAGCCTGGATAAGGTGAGCGTGAGTGAGCACGTACTAAGCAGTACCGAAGGTAATGAGCGTGCACTGCTGCATTTTCAAAGTTTCATAAATGCTCTTTTTTAGAAAAAAATAAAAGCCAGGCATTGTTGTGGTATATTCATAACATTGTGGCTTTCTTGAAGAATGCGGGCATTCTGAAGGTGTTGCCGAAGGCTTGCCAGGGTGACAGCGCGGTCAAAGGCGACAAGTGCGAGCTAGTACACGCTCTATCGCAAGCTCTTGTTCTGCGAAAGCGCTTCTCAAAGTCGCTCTTGCATGCCTGTAGCCTTTGCTGCCCTACAGTGGTAATGGTAGGCAACTTCGGCTGACACAAGAAATCATCCCATCGCTGCCACACTCCGTTTCCCTTTAAAGGGCTGCTGAACCGAAATTTGGATTTCAGAAAACGATGCAGAAGCCGTAGGCGGGACGCTACAATCCCTAAAACACTACTCGTAGTCACAAGGCGATATCTCGAATGGACGGCCGTATTTGGAGAAAGAGGTTGAGATTGAACGAGACCGATGAGGCGCGTGACGTCGAGATATCTCGTTTTCTCCTCTCTCTGCTTCGCCCTTTCAAGGCGGCGAGGTGGAGGAGACGCGAGGTCGTTCCCTTTCCTTCTCGGAGAAACAAGACAAACAAATCTGTCAAATGCGCCTCCTATTTTTAAAAATAAGGTCATCCATTCGAAATATCGCTGTATGAGTGATGTTTTGGTGTTTGTAGCATCTTGTTACACGCTTTTGCCGCCGTGTTTTATGGAATCCAGATTTCGGTTCAACATCCCTTTAAGTGCAAGTGAAACTGAAATGCCAAGAATGAGCACGTTGTCCTGAACGACAGTTGCACTGCACAAGCGCGCATGCTTAGCAACATTCAAAGCATGGAGCTTGCTCTTAAAGCCTCTGCATCAGGCTTCCTGTTGCAGCTTGTGGTACCGAAGCAAGCTTTTGGGCAGACACTTTTTTATAAGCAGAAACTTCACCTGGCACCGCAGAGCTCCGACCGGTACTCTGAGTACTTAGTTGCGGTACTTTAGATAAAACAGAAGGGCAACAGGTGAAGTAGAAACTTCACCTGCACCGCAGTGCTCCGACCAGTACTCGAAGTATTTAGTTACGGTATTTTAGATAAAACAGAAGGGCATTGAGCAGTGCAAACTACGATTATTGTCAGGTAAGAAGTATTCAGTTGCAGTAATTGTTTTGCTTTCCATACAAAAAGGCTGGAGTATGCTTAAATGCTGGGCTAGCCCAATTGCTACCAGGGGCCCTATGCTACACGACGGGACCAAGCGGAATCAAGGGACCGGGAGCCACTCAGCGACCTGGATGCAAAGATGGGTTCAGCTTCCACGGGATTGGTGCCACCTGGATCTTGTCCCAAAGGGCCAGCAGCAGCTGGATAGCCTCACATTGCGATGCGGGGATGGGGATGCCGAGCGAGCTCGGGGCATGCCGCCCACTCAGTGTGAGGGCCAGGTGCTCCCACTGACTGGCTAGGTGCATGTTGACGAGTTCCTGGAAGGTGTTGTTTACACTTAGCCGCCGGAGCTTGGCGTTCGACGCGTATGGCGGCGCCCCCAGTGCCAGCTAGTACCCCTTGCGAATAATCACGTCCATCTTGCCCTTACCTCTCGACAGCAGGTTGAGATACGGATTTGCGCAGGCGATGTGGCTCACGACGAGTGGTTGGGTCAGCCGGATCAGGTCCGACTCCTCGAGCCCGTGTCTGTGACTCGTTATCCTTCTCACCATGCGCATGACTTGCGTGGTTGTCTTGACGAGTCGGTCGACCGTATACTTGGGTCCGCCGTCCCGCTGGAGGTGAAGGCCCCAGGATCCGAACCCGCTTCACCACCGGTACGGGGGTACCATCCTTTAACGTGAGGCGGATGTCCGCCTTCTTCTTCTTCGGGAATTGGCTTGCCCGCGCGGAGGAGCAACAGCTGAGACTTATCGGGGGCGCGCTGGAGGTTGCCGGCCTCGAGGTAGTTCTGCACCGTCTCAATGACTTCTTCGAGGAAGTCTTGCCTCCCGCTGTCCGATCCTGACGTAGCCCAAATCGTCAGGTCGTCCACATAGAGTGGCATAGAGTGTATGCTTCATCCGGGGAATCCGTTCCAGTAGAGGAGGCAGCTTGCACATCGCCAGGTAACAAGGTGGGTGACAGGACCGAGCCTTGCCGATTGCCCTTGCTCGGTATCGGGATGGTGCTTGTGCGGATGGACTCTATTCCGATGGTGGCCATCCAGTTGCTCAGGAAGTCCCGCACATAATCATACATCCAGGGCCCGCACCCAGTTGAGGCCAAGTTCTCGAACACCAGCGTGTGACTGACGTTGTCAAAGGCGCCCTTTATATCCAGGGCCAGGACCGCCCGCGTTGTCGTACAGGAGATTCTGTCAAGGACATCCTCCTTGATCTGAAGCAGGACATCCTGCGTGGAGGTGTGACCAGAACCCGAAAATGGTGTTCATGGTGGCATTGAGTTCAATACAGGATGGTCCCCTCAAATATTGCTGTAAACAGCTGATCAGGGCATGGGCATTTAAAAAACTGAAATGGAGTGTCCAGGTCTGTGACGCTCGGCGGTATACCTGATAACTTCTATTTCTTTTGGATCCTTTTCAAGGGAGTATATTTTCCGCTTCGGGGCACTTTTCTTGTTTCTGGCACTTACTACTGCAGGAACTGTTTCACCCTCACTTTCTTCTTTGCTTTCACAGCACTCATTTGATGTTAATGTGGAAGGGAATTGGCCGGATTCCACTCTTCGTTCCTACGTAAAATGTGCTGGCGTCCAATACCTGCCACGAAAAGGGTACTTAAGATTCCAAAAATAACTAAGAGTCAGTAAACATATGATGCCAGCATTTCTTTTTTTTATTTCCAATGAGCAACATTATATTATGCCAAAACTCTCCCTAAATGCACACTGCATTTCACAGCGCGCTAAACTCTGCCGGAAAAATCGGCGCCTGCACGCAAAGGGGCGTCGTTTCCTCAGCAGTGTATTTTACCTTGTGAAATTTTAAGGCGCTCCTTTCTTTTGCAGCTAGAACATCCTTAAAAATACTAAAAATGCGTTCGCCACGGACGACCGAGTCTTCCACCGGCAAACGCTGTCGTTTGCATACGATACGCCTTGAAATTTTCACCCCATGGTCGATCAGGCGCCGATTTTTCCGGTTGCTTTCCCATACCTTGAGCCACCCAGAAACACCGCGCGCCCCCGTAGAGAAAAAAAAAAAAAAAAAAAGAATGGAACGGCATTGAGTGTTTTGTTTACTTACCGACTTTGTGCGTGGACCGCGCCACGTTGCGCTGCCTGTTGCACCCGCGTTTTGGAACTAATTCAGTTGACAGTTCCCTCCGAAGATGAAGCTACTGAAGCCACGGCGGTAATCGGACTGGTAGGCTGCTCCCTTTCGAGCGGGCGGAAGAAGACTACGAAGAATTCGGCAGCGAACGGGCGGAAACTAGATTACGTACAGCTTCAGTAGTCGACGCTTTGTTTTCTCGATTGCGTCGCGGCGTTCACCGTGGACTCGCGCACTCGGCCGTAGCCGAACGGTCGAACCAGCTAGACGGCTGCCGGCGCGCGGCGCGCGTACCGACAGCGTCGCCATAGCAACCACGCCGCGAGTGTGGTTGCCAGACAGAATTCACACGATTTTTTTTTTCTCGTCACTCACGTTGAGTTACTAGAAGTTAGGCGCGTATCATTATATACATTATGCTGTAAGAAGTTATTAAGGGATATGTGTACCTACCTAAGACAAATGCAGACAAAATATTATTGAAAAATAAAATTGGCGTGATCTTTTCATATCTTGATTAAGACCAGCGTGGTCACCGGGCTAACCGATGCGCGAAATAGGAGGGCATATATACCGCTCGGGGCACTTTTTGGTTTGTATAAGTAGGATGTATGTACTCTTTGTTGTGTATTGTGCAATTGATCAGTGCTTGTATGTCCTTGTGTATGTAGAGTGTTGTGTCCATGTCGTAAGTGAATGTAACCGCGCGGTGGGCAGCAAAAATCTGCTGTTTTCTTTTTTCAAATGTTGATCACTTTTTTTTTTCGTCGCTAGATGGGGGTTGTCGCCGCCCAATTTGAAAAGTGTGCCGGTTGGCGGTCTATAACTATTAGAGGGCTGGATGCCATTAGTCCATCCGTCGTGTTGATCGCTCCGAGTTGTTCGGTTCCGCTGCTAGCTGTGTCGTCGTGTTATGCTGCCTGATTGCAACAAAAGGAGGTTAGGCGGCTTCCCCAGCGCGTGTTCTAGGTGCTGAATGCCGCTGTTCACGCACAAGCGTTCATGAGTGGATAACACACGTAACAGAGGTGAGCACAGGCAATAGTTAATCGAGAGCCACACGGAGCGCGAGTGCGATACCTCCTAGCCGCTGTCGACAGAGGGTGTCGGAGCGATTCGTTGTCAACTTGTCGTCCACGGCAAGTGGGCGTTTTGTTCAATAAAGCCAGCCTGTCAGTGTTTTGTAAAGCTATCCCTTCTTTATAAGCGCTTCTGATGCGATGAAAATGCGACCGGCATCGAGCAGGCCGAGCGAGACTTCGGCGACAGTCTTGGCTGTTCATTCTCCAGCGGTTTCGGCCTTACTCGTATTATTTGCGGTGTTGGCGCTTGGACATAGAGATGTTTGGAAAGTTTTTTGCGCCTACAGATGACACCAAACGAGCGTGCGAGCCGTATGCTCTTGCTCCGGCGAGAAGCCGCGTACGGCTCGCCAGGCTCGTATCGCCTGTCGCATACTGGCCGCCATATTGTTTTTAGGGTGTTAGCAGTTAACACGATTTTCACCACCTCCGGCGGCTAACACCCTTACACGAATAAAGGCGTTAGCCAGAGGACGAGCCATTTACACGAATAAGGGTGTAAAAATTTTAAGTGTGTACATTAAAAGAAGTTCACGAATGGAAAGAATAGTTTCTCTCGAGACCTAAGGTAAAGCAAACGGGCATGTCGCCTCAAACGTATAAGGCACATGAAAGCTGTAACTTTGGAAGCTACTATAGCTTATTCACGTAAAAGCAGCGTCACACACTTGCAACAGCTTATGACCAGTGGCTGACCAGTCAGTCACAAGAGACTTAAAATCGGTTTCAAATCATTCCCTTCGTAAGCAGTTGCAGGTGAGTGAAACAGCCTTAAAGTGCGACACATTTCGCTGTAAACACCAATTGTAAACAATGAATAAACCTCTTCTGTTCTTACTTAATTTGCAGCATGTCGGAATTTTACATGACTATTGTGTGCATGTGACAAAATGTGAAATTGAGCCTGAAACTGACACGGCTGCAAAATAATCAGTTTTAAGAGCTCGTGTCGGATTCAAAATTGCAACCAACAATCCTGGACACGGAGCAGACGTTCGATTGTATCTGTTCGGGTGAGCAGCTGTGTTTTTCCTTTCATTAATCCAGACAGTTCGAATGGATGTAACCTCTGCTTTTGTACATAACATGTGGATATGAGCATAAACAACAGGGGAGGCACCCAGCATTAACATCAGAAGAATGAAAACAGGTTAGAGAACAGCTGGACTTAATTCTACTTGTTGGCTGATGAGTTCGTGGACGACATGAAGCGTGGAGTCTTCTGCCGCGCCTGTGAACCCTCTGTGTACGCCCCTCTTTCAATGTCTTTTTTCTGACTCCGCTTTTGAAGAGACTTGGGGCTAAAGACGTTGGTAACTGGTCACCGGTTCACACTCGACAAGTGCTTCCGGCGAGTCTGTGCCCAACTACATTGCTGTGCTGCGTCGTGTCGCTCAGCACTGCGAGTAGACATAATTTTCGTACAAGTTTTGTGACCGGTTAGCTTGTAGGGTGTGTGAGGAAGCCATTTAGCGACACCTTCTCGCCACACCAGATCTCGTTTTCACTAGGGCTCAACAACTTGCGATTGCTGCGGAGTGTGCCACAAACGGAAAACCCCACATTTCCGGGCTCCAGAGACGGCAGAGGCTCGCCACATGGACAAACACCACTTACACAAGGCATGAAACGGTTCATCAATGCCAAGCCACAGCCCCGGCGCAGGGAAGACATCTCCGAGTACAGCTAAAAAATGTTGCGCACGATGCAAGTAGCTATAATTTTGAACACGCCATTGCTGTGGTGGAAAGGGACACATCATACATGCATGACGTCAGTAATTGGCCAAATCCAAGCACCACGCTCCGGTAGTGGAACCCAGTCATCATCTGGGATCATTGAACCAAGGTAGAAATAGTCGAAGTTCAAGTAAATGAAATTGTCATCTGCATAGATGGTGAGGCTTGGTCAGCAATTGTTCTAAAGAGATAGTGTCGGCTTGGAATAGCAGCATATACTTAATCTTCTCTCCGGACGTATTCACAATGTAAGTTGGCGGTTCTGGGAAGTGTCAATTTTTACACGCGGTTCAAGGGAAAGGAGCCTGAGCCACCATTGCTGACCGTGAAAAGACGTGGAGCAAGCCTGCTTGAAAGAAACCGGTTTGAAGTATTCGATAAGCTGCGTGAGCAACAGACCTTTCCGAAAACATGTGGTGCCCCCAGCGTCTACTTTATGCACTGCGACGTCCAGATGTATGGCACGAGGAATTGTCCCAGAAGCGAAGACGGAGTTGATGTTTGTTTAACAGTTTGTGATTTCAGAACACTGAGGGGGCAAAGGAAGAGCAAAACAGAGGGTGTGATGACCTTTTTTTTTACCACTCACTCAATGTTTAGCATTTTCCGAGCTCCTAATGATAAGAAAGAGTGAATTGTACTACTACAACGATATACAAAGCGTTTGAGCCCGCACGAGCGTACATCCGAAGAGCCCCACAATTCCCCCCGTTGCAAGGTCTCTTGGGATTTCCCGGAAAGGTCTATTGCGCATTCAGAAAGGGAGAGAAAGAGAGAGGGGGGGTCCAAGAAGATGACAAATTGAAACACTCTTTGTCGAGGCTTGAGAAAGGACGGTCTTGCTCTTGTCTGCCGCCTAACACAACACAAAGCACTACTATTTAAGATGTCCTTCAATTAGCCGAGCCACTCCCACAGACTCAAGGACTGCCAAAAGATTTCCAAGGGTCTTCGAGTAAGGAATTGGCGGACCCACATACATTCACACTAAATCTAAACTTCAAACCCAAGTACCACAAGCCTCGTTGGCCCATGAGTCAAAGGTGTAGTACACCATCACGCAACCCGTGCAACAAGGAATTTTGCCCTTGGTGCGGATATCTGCATGGGCTACGCCAGTTGTACCCGTGGGGAAGACAAACGGCGTGATATGGCTATGTGTATGTTATAAACGCATCATTAATCCAGACTTGAAACAGAAGTCGTACCCACTGCCAACAGCACAGCAAATGTTGACTCAACTAGTAACATAGTCCTTTATTACACTTTTGGTCACAAAACTTCTCTGCAACGCTATAGAAGGGCTTGGTATGCGACCACGTGTGGCACTGGGGTTGACAAGGAGTCGGAGTCCACCGTCCGACCTGGCGGACATGATGCAGAACACGGGGGCAAGGAAACTTGTTTTCTAGTGGGACTGGAGTTGTCAACAAAACACTTCAAAATGCACAGACAAACAAAGTCTGGCGACGCGGTTTTCATGTTTTGCTCTTTGGGCATAAAACGCGCCGACAAACACGGTGAAAGGCGCGACCATTACTTTATTTCTTGATTAAATCTTCAGCTTCTCTTCATTTACGCAGGCTTGAGAAAGGACGGTCTTGCTCTTGTCTGCCGCCTAACACAACACAAAGCACTACTATTTAAGATGTACTTCAATTAGCCGAGCCACTCCCACAGACTCAAGGACTGCCAAAAGAATTTCCAAGGGTCTTCGAGTGAGGACTTGGCAGACCCACATACATTCACACTAAATCTAAACTTCAAACCCAAGTACCACAAGCCTCGACTTGTTCCTTTGGCCCATGAGTCAAAGGTGTAGTACACCATCACGCAACCCGTGCAACAAGGAATTTTGCCCTTGGTGCGGATATCTGCATGGGCTACGCCAGTTGTACCCGTGGGGAAGTCAAACGGCGTGATATGGCTATGTGTATGTTATAAACGCATCATTAATCCAGTCTTGAAACAGAAGTCATACCCACTGCCAACAGCATAGCAAATGTTGACTCAACTAGTAGCATAGTCCTTTATTACGCTTTTGGTCACAAAACTTCTCTGCAACGCTATAGAAGGGCTTGGTATGCGACCACGTGTGGCACTGGGGTTGACAAGGAGTCGGAGGCCACCGTCCCACCTGGCGCACATGATGCAGAACACGGGGGCAAGGAAACTTGTTTCCTAGTGGGACTGGAGTTGTCAACAAAACACTTCAAAATGCACAGACAAACAAAGTCTGGCGACGCGGTTTTCATGTTTTGCTCTTTGGGCATAAAACGCACCGACAAACACGGTGAAAGGCGCGACCATTACTTTATTTCTTGATTAAATCTTCAGCTTCTCTTCATTTACTGTTGGCGACTTTCCGTAAACAGTGCTGACAATCGACACCAAAACTTTTGCAAACTAGAAGTACCTGAATCGTTCCTTTTGTGGGCCGTTCGAGGCATTCTAGGTGAGCGCCACGGAGTTTCACGCTGATTTTGAGGATGTTTATAACTTCATATTCGAATGATCGAGGGAAAGCGCTCCTTTGTGGACAATACGGCATCCCGATTATCACGGAACGTGATGACAAGTCTCTCGCCTGCCGGAATGGCTTGCCGCGGAACGTCGTGTCCTACTTCGTGGTAAGCGGTCTTACTTTGGTCAGTCCTCGCACATGGGTGTATCCATCCTGATGCAAGGGCGTAGACTTCGGCGTCTTGAAGCACCACCTCGCACACCAAGTTTTCACGAGCAAAACCAGCCAGAGCAAATTCGCTTCTGCAACACAACTGCCCGGCGCCAGCCAGCAAGCCGCGCCCCTGACTACTGCATGCAACCGAGGGACCGGAACTGCGGGGCCGGGAAGTGGCAGTGGCCACCAAAGGCTTCTCGTTCCGGGAGGAAGGGTAGAAGGGTGGGAAGGGAGACAACAGAAGGCATAAACGGGCGAAGAGGATACGTTTGTCTCCGAGAGATGTTCCTCAGTGGGACTGCTTGCTGCGCTTCAAGTCCAACGACAGACAAGAACTTGTCCGTCGTCAATCGATTGTCGGCGACACAGAACTTTGTGGTGTCGTCGGACAAAAAACCGGTGTTTGTCGCTCTAGTGGGACGAGGCTATGAATGTTATATTCGGCGGCAACACTTATAAGAACACCGTGCAGAGTCCAAGTAATGTCGCTCCCACGGTCCCCCTCGCTCGGATCAAGTATTGTCAGCGCCAGGAAGCCACGAACATAGCTCATACACTCTCAACAAACGTCGCAGCATCCAGTTCACTGCACCGTCCTTTTAACCAAAATTCATCAATGAAACGCATTTAACCGCAGTATGCGTTCAATTAACGACGAGGAAGTTTCTGGACCCCCGAGGATGGACGACTCCGCTCATCACGGATGAATTATAAAGCTTTCTCCTGGTGAAAACTGAAGTTAGTAGTTGGAATGCCTCGAATCCTACTTTGAGGCTAAGAACATCACAAGCTCCGCAAAGTAGCAAGCCGTCTTCCTGGCGTTCTGCATGAATAAACCTACGACACCGTACAAGCCTTGCTCGCACCGAAAAAGCTTTCAGAGGTTGAGTTTGAGATCATCAAGCGCCTCAATGAACACCACGACCCCAAGCCAGCAAAAGTGCCGAGTTGGTTCAAATTCCATCAACGGAACAAATCAAACTACGACGGGCTCCGTTCTTGAGTATGTGGCCGCACTTCCTCCGCGATTATCAACTTTTCAAGGATTAGCATCATCAAAGGTCGCGGCGAGCTGTCAACACAAAAGACGGTTTGCCACGGTGCTGACGGCGAGTGTAGCAGTGGAGGGGGACAGGTTTTGTTCACTTCCGCATATCACACATCAGTTCCTTTAGCCACCAGAGCTTCTGCAGATTGGCAAATATTTTCTTTTCTTTGCGACTACGCACCGGAATAGCGGTTTTTCGGGGCAAAGTGACACATTTTTGGTCACTTGAGCTTGGATAAACAATATAAAAAATACAAACTGCCAATTCTTTTAACACTAAAATCGTTGCACCACCCCTTTGACGTGCCTCACGCAGTAGTGATACATGACTGCGTGCCAGTATGATGTTCATCCACATTAAAGCGAGGAAGGACGGCGATTGAAGCTCGAATTCCTGGACTCTGCAGTCCAAGCTTCCTGCTTCATGTGCTCTGAGCTGTGTTGCACTAACACGCTCGGCCGCCGATCCCCTCAACAGTGCCATCGAAGGGTTATATGCGCCTCGGTCCAGCCCCACGAGCTGACCGCTCGACCAATGTTGATGCTGTAACCCTGCAGGCAAACAAAGTGCTTGTGGTTGCAGCCTGCCACTCATCTGTGAGCTCAATTGACGTTAACACAGCGGTGTTTCCAGGCCTGGGTCTGCGACTGAGTTTTAAGCCCACCTGACATGAGTCCCCAGAAGGCTGCCGGCTATTAAGGTCTTTAGTGAAGTCTCACAATAGGCACATCGTCCTGCACGTTCCTCTGCAGGGAATGGGGTCTCTTTCTTGGCCTCTTGACAGGCTGGTCACTTGGTGGGCATCTGGCTGACACCCTTTTCGAGCCCCTCACCAACCCTGGCCTATGTCGGGCAAGGCTCGTAAGCTGCACCCGGATCTGGCGTCCCCGGGGCCTTCATGCTGCCGCAATTGCCTCGAGGCTCAACATGAGGCCAGTGGTGTCATTGCCGTTGGGCACACAGTCCAGCTCGTGCCCAAGACTCTGCATGATTTCGAGGTATGTTATGCTGTCCTCATTCAGGGCATGCAGGCGCTGCAAGCTTGACTCCAGGTGCCAGTACACTTGTTCTCGTGCCTGCGTGGAAGGCGTTGTGGCAAGCAAGTGAGCAAGTTACCTTCTGTCTGTACTCTGTCTCACTTTGGGAGCTACAAGGAAGGGCAAGCTCCAAGTTTTCGGCATCCCTGCAAAGCATGCAGGTTCGTGCAGTGCAAGCTCTGTTCAGGATAACATGCTTGTGCTCGTAGCTCCAGCTTCTCTCCCTCGGAATGTGAAGCAAACTATAGTTGAGGTGAAGGTTCAGACTTTGAGACTACGTACAACTACTCAAAACTCCTTTGTTTCCCTTTTTCTCTTTTAAGTTTACACATGTAAGGTCAACAAATAAACCTGCTTGACATTTTAGTAAGGGAGCATGACTGCGATTCTAGTCAGATATGGCTGCCACATAGAAAACGAGTCCTGCCATTTTTAGATTAGTGAGCAACACACCAGGCTAGTTAAAATGTGAATGTAACTTGGCAGGTATGTGAAGCTTGGAGAGCCCACTTTCACTCTTTTAGCATGGGTATATATGCCGAGACGCTCCAGGAATTACCACAGTCAATCTTAATGTCCGGCGCATTGATGCATACCCATATGCCGGACATTAAGATTGACCGTGGCAACTCCTGGAGCGTCTCGGCGTATGTTCCCATTCTAAAACAGTAAAGGTGGGCTCTCTCTGCTTCACATATCTGCTAAGTTGCATTCAGATATTATGCAGGGATGCCGAAAACTTGGGGGCTCGCCCTTCCTTGTAGCTCCCAAAGTGAGACAGAGTATAGACAGGAGGTACATTGCTCACTTGCTTGCCTCAACACCTTCCACGCAGGCACGAGAACAAGTGTACTGGCACCTGGAGTCGAGCTTGCAGCGCCTGCATGCCCTGAATGAGGACAGCACAACATACCTCGAAATCCTGCAGAGTCTTGGGCACGAGCTGGACCGTGTGCCCAATGGCAATGACACTACTGGCCTCGTGTTGAGCTTCGAGGCAACTGCGGCAGCATGAAGGCCCCGGGGATGCCAGCTCCGGGTGCAGCCTACGAGCCTTGCCCGACATAGGCCAGGGTTGGAGAGGGGCTCGAAAAAGGTGCCAGCCGTACGCCCACCAAGTGACCAGCCTGTCAAGAGGCCAAGAAAGAGACCCCATTCCCTGCAGAGGAACGTGCAGGACAATGTGCCTAGTGTGAGACTGCACTAAAGGCCAGCTGGCAGCCTTCTTGGGACCCATGTCAGGTGGGTCTCACTCAGTTGCAGACCCAGGCCTGGAAACACCGCTGTGTTAACGCCAATTGAGCTCACAGATGAGTGTCAGTCTGCAACCACAAGCACTTTGTTTGCCTGCAGGGCTACAGCATCAATATTGGTCGAGCGGTCAGCTCGTGGGACTGGACCGAGGCGCACAACCCTTCGAAGGCGCTGCTGAGGGGATCGGCGGCCGAGCGTATTAGTGCACCACAGCTCGGAGCACATGAAGCAGGAAGCTTGGACTGCAGAGTCCAGGCATTCGAGGTTCAATCGCCATCTCTGCTCGCTTTAATCTGGATGAACATCGTAGTGGCGTGCAGTCGTGTATCAGTACTGCGTGATGCACGTCAAAGGGGTGGTGCAACGATTTTAGTGCGACAAGAATTGGCAGTTTGTATTTTTTATTTTGTTTATCCATGCACAAGTGATCAAAAACCATGTCACTTTGCCCCGAAAAACTGCTATTCCGGAGCGTAATCGCAAAGAAAACGAAATATTTGCTGATCTGCAGCCGCTGTGGTAGTTAACGGAACTGATGTGCGACATACTCTTTGGGATATGCGGAAGTGAAAAAAACCGGTCCCCCTCCGCTGCTACACTCGCCGTCACCCCTGTGGCGAACCGTCTTTTATATCGAAAGCTCGCCGCGACCTTAGATGATGCTGATCCTTGAAAAGTTGATAATCGCAGAGGAAGTGGCTGGGGTCTGTAAAGAGAGAACTCAGGGAGATACCACGTGATCGCCCAGAGTGCGTCACTCAAAAGGCGATGTGGAGAGTTGAGAGGCACCTTAACCTTCGATTTGTTTTATTTTATAAAAAAAACTAGCCTTCGCAAGAAAATACGGTTTTCTGTTCATCATTCCATGGGTGACACAGATTATTTTCTGCAGTTGATTGGCCAAAGTCTGAAAATCGTTGAACCGCCCCTTTAAAAACCCCAGGCCGGCAGTCATACTGCAGCTGACTAAATTTCTACTCTATGGTGTAAACCAGTGTCTTAGCGACACTGGTTTACACCATAGAGTAGAAATTTAGTCAGCTGCAGTATGACTGCCGGCCTGGGGTTTTTAAAGGGGCGGTTCAACGATTCAACGGTTCAACGACTCAAAAGGCAGACCGACCTTACGCTTTGTAAACACGGACAAGAAATTTGGTGTCTGGCACTGCTGGCGTTCCTTGTCTTGCCCAGGGACGGTGTCCGTGGTGGTCAGCGACCTTAGTGTAGCTGCATCAGTGTTGGCAACCGTTCTTCGTAAAGCAGTCCTTGTTAAGGACATGAACAGCTTCACTCTGGTTAGTCTAAAACGTTGAAACATGCCATCTGTGAGAAGAGTGTGGGTTTCCACGGTAAGTTTTTCCTAGTGTGCCACTGCGAAAAGCCCTCTTTGTGTCGCGACTTGGCTCAGGTTGCCTTTCCGGTTGAACCCTTTTGGTGTATGTTACTTGTATCCTAAGATTTCTTAGCTGACGCGGGAGTCTGCTAGCCTCCCATGAATTATGCACTTATTTTAAAGTCGCATTCACTTAAAGGGGCACTCAAGTGCTTTTTGGAGAAGCTTGTTTTTGGAAGCATGTTGTTTGTTGGGCTTCAGTCAATAAAAATGACCAGTTCTAAATGGCAAGGCGCCCTAGTAAACTCACAGCAATAGAAATACACAGGCACTATATCCTCTTGCGGGGTCCATCCCGTGTCTCCACGACCTCCATAGAATTCGACCAATAGAAATAGCGAACTGCGAAAAGATTGCTAAAGGTATTATTATTGCTCTTTTTAGGCACATGCACATTATATTTTGACAACAACGTCAAATCTTTGGCTGTAGGTGACGTAATACAGCTATTATTGTTTGAAAAAGAGCGAACTACGTTTTCTTCTCGCCTTGTTACGCGGGAGTGATGTGCCCACGCACATCACTCCCGGGTGTGCTACAGGCCAGCTGTAGCACACCCGGATCGAGGCACAGCCCGTCGAAATCCGGGTGGCTTGTCACGCAGCTCTGCCGGCCCTGCTGCTTGCGAACGGCGGCCGGGTAGTCACGGCAGCAGACACACTCTGCGACGGTTTCCATCGGCACGCAGCAACTGCATTGGCACCTTAAAACAGAAAACCAGCATCAGCTATACATATGAGAGGTGTAATAAACAGCTCATCACCTACCAGTTGGTGTTCCCAAGCCGCTGGGTTGCGTCGTCGGTTTCGTCGTCTTCCTCCGGTGTCGACATTGAGCATCGCGAACTGTCGTCCGAGTCCGTCGCGTTTGAGGCATCGGCGTCGCGCGTAGGAGTGGCGTTGTAGGAGATTGAGCTGATATCTGCCGTCCGCCGAAGTATTTCCACCTCCAACGGTGTTAGATTTGGCAGGTCCATCTCCGCACGACGCAAGACCCGAAGTAAACAAAATGAGTCCCAACGAGAATCCATCAAATACGCGCACATTCGGAAGATCACTCCGCCGGTTCGAAGGATCAATCCGCCGGGAAGCCGTCACTCGTTATTGGATGGCGCACGCCCTTCCCTGCTGCCTTCCCGTCCGACAGCGCCCCTGACGGCGTGCGCCTAGGCGCAGAACGCGCAGAACAGCGATCTTTGATTGGATTTTTAATAGGGAAATCGGCCGCCCTTGAACGTAATTTTGGGATTTCTAGGATGCTTAGAGCCCGCAGATTGAGTTATGACAATAAATAGACGATCTCAGAATCCACTTGAGTGCCCCTTTAAGACCTGACTGCATCTTCCAACACATTTCAAATCGGAGACGTGTGGAAGAGGGTTATCCACTTACGCATACTAAGGTTAAATGAGTTTTATTAATGAGTTTCGCTTAAAAAGGATGGTGAAGCGAACTGGAATCTGTAACGTTTGTTGAGAAAGTCTGATCTATTTCCAAAGGTCATCCATCCACCAGGAGCGTGACAATAATCCACGACGGGTCCCCTTCACCGACGCTGCTCATTGCAGAGGTCTTCATGCGTCTCGCCTTTACTGTCAACCGATGGGTACGACTTGACGAGCATTCCTTTGACTTTTCGTTGAACTCTTTGCTTGAAACGCGCTCTTCCAAGTGTCCCTTGTGGAAAAATTAGAATGCATCTTTAGCGAGCTTGCATTTATCAGGTGAACGCATACCTGCGCAAAGGATACAGGATTTCTCTGATGATTTCGCCCCCTTACTTGTGGTTGCAGTGGAACTGGGCACTTTGCCTTGTTTCGCATCTGGAGTTGCTGGCTGGCGGCCGACTCTGTTTTCAATGCGAGAGTGTTGGCGCAGTCTAAAGTGATGTTCCGTTCCACTAGCAAACGTTGAAGGTGGGAATCCTTGATGCCACAAATTAATCGAACCCTCATCATCACTTCGAGCGGTAGCACAGTGGAGAATTCTCTCGCTGGGGCTTGCGGGACCTGTCGAGTCTTTTGTGGTGAACTGGCATTTGACACAAGCATGGCTGTGGTGGCCGTTGCTAAAGAGGGTGTGGTCGGTGTGGCCGTCACTGTACCGAAGTTGCAGTTGGCAGTGATTTTTTGCAGTGCGGCCACATCCTTGGAGACAGAGCCCATCGTAGTTTGATTCGTTCCGTTGATGGAATTTGAACCGACTGAGCACTTTCGCTGGCTTAGGGTCGTGGTGCTCATTGAGGCACTTGGTGATCTCAAGCTCAACCTCCGAAGCTTTTTGTGCGCGGGCAGGGCTCGTACGGTGTCGTAGGTTTATTCATGCAGAACGCCAGGAAGACGGCTTGCTACTTTGCGGAGCTTGTGATGTTCTTAGCCTTGAAGTAGGATTCGAGGCATTCCAACTACTAACTTCAGTTTTCACCAGGAGAAAGCTTTATAATTCATCCGTGATGAGCGAAGTCGTCCATCCTCGGGGTCCAGAAACTTCCTCGTCGTTAATTGAACGCATACTGGGGTTAAATGCGTTGATCATTAATGAATTTTGGTTAAAAGGACGGTGCTATCAGTGCATTGATGCATCACTGTGATCTAAAGGTGGCTCATTCAGAGTGGGTTCGGAACTACAATAGCACGTCCTGGATGCCCAGTTCCCAATGGTGCTGGCTAGATTGACAGCTTTCAGGCTCCTTGTCAACTCCAGTGCCACACGTGGTCGCATACCAAGCCCTTCTATAGCGTTACGGAGAAGTTTTGTGACCAAAAGCGTAATAAAGGACTATGCTACAAGTTAAGTCAACATTTGCTGTGCTGTTGGCAGTGGGTACGACTTCTGTTTGTAGACTGGATTAATGATGCGTTTATAACATGCACATAGCCATATCACGCCGTGTGACTTCCCCACGGGTACAACCGGAGTAGCCCATGCAGATTTCCGCACCGGGGGCAAAATTCCTTGTTGCACGGGTTGCGTGATGGTGTACTACACCTTTGGCTCATGGGCCAAAGGAACTAGTCGACGCTTGTGGTACTTGGGTTTGAAGTTTCGATTTAGTGTAAATGTATGTGGGTCCGCCAAGTCCTTACTCGAAGCCCCTTGGAAAATCTTTTGGCAGTCCTTGAGTCTGTGGGAGTGGCTCGGCTAATTGAAGGACACCTTAAATAGTAGTGCTTTGTATTGTGTTAGGCGGTAGTCAAGAGCAAGACCGTCCTTTCTCAAGCCTCGACAAAGAGTGTTTCAATTTGTCGTCTTCTTGGACCCCCCCTCTCTCCCCCTCTCCCTTTCTGAATGCGCAATAGACCTTTCCGCAAAAGACCTTGAAAAGGGGGGAATTGTGGGGCTCTTCGGATGTACGCTCGTGCCGTCTCAAATGCTTTGTGTATCGTAGTAGTAGCACGATTCACTCTTTCTTATCATTAGGAGCTCAGAACATGCTAAAAATTGAGTGAGTGGTAAAAAAAGTGGTCATCACACCCTCTGTTTTGCTCTCCCTCTGCCATGTCTTCGCTTCTTGGACAATTCCTCGTGCCATACATCTGGACGTCGCAGTGCATAAAGTAAACGCTGGGGGCATCACAGGTTTCGAGAAGGGTATGTTGCTCACGCATTACGTAGCTTATCGAATACTTCAAACCGGTTTCTTTCAAGCAAGCTTGCTCCACGTCTTTTCACGGTCAGCAATGGTGGCTCACGCTCCTTTCCCTTGAACCGCGTGGAAAAATTGACACTTCCCAGAACCACCAACTTACATTGTGAATACGTCCGGAGAGCAGTTTAGGTTTAAGTCTATGCTGCCGTTCCAAACCGACACTATCTCTTTAGAACAATTGTTGACCAAGCCTCACCATCTATGCAGATAAAAATTTCATTTACTTGAACTTCGACGATTTCTTCCTTGGTTCAATGATCCCAGATGATGACTGGATTCCACTACCGGAGCGTGGTGCTTGGATTTGACCAACTACTGACGGCATGCATGTATGATGTGTCCCTTTCCACCACAGAAATGGCGTATTCAAAATTATAGCTACCTGCATCGTGCGCAACATTTTCAGGCTGTACTCGGAGATGTCTTCCCTGCGCCAGGGCTGTGGCTTGGCATTGAACCGTTTCATGCCTTGTGTAGATGGTGTTTGTCCATGTGGCGAACCTCTGCTGTCTCTGGAGCCCGAAAATGTGGGGTTTTCCGTTTGTGGCACACTCCGCAGCAAACGCAAGTTGTTGAGCCCTAGCGAAAGCGAGATCTGGTGTGGCGAGAAGGTGTCGCTAAATGGCTTCCTCACACACCCTACAAACTAACCGGTCACAAAACTTGTACGAAAATTATGTCTACTCGCAGTGCTGAGCGACACGACGTAGCACAGCAATGTAGCTGAGCACAGACTCGCCGGAAGCACTTGTCGAGTGTGAACCGGTGACCAGTTACCAACGTCTTTAGCCCCAAGTCTCTTCAAAAGCGGAGTCAGAAAAAAGACATTGAAAGAGGGGCGTACACAGAGGGTTCACAGGCGCGGCAGAAGACTCCACGCTTCATGTCGTCCACGAACTCATCAGCCAACAAGTAGAATTAAGTCCAGCTGCTCTCTAAACTGTTTTCATTCTTCTGATGTTAATGCTGGGTGCCTCCCCTGTTGTTTATGCTCATATCCACATGTTATATACAAAAGCAGAGGTTACATCCATTCGAACTGTCTGGATCAATGAAAGGAAAAACACAGCTGCTCACCCGAACAGATACAATCGAACGTCTGCTCCGTGTCCAGGATTGTTGGTTGCAATTTTGAATCCGACACGAGTTCTTAAAACTGATTATTTTGCAGCCGTGTCAGTTTCAGGCTCAATTTCACATTTTGTCACATGCACACAATAGTCATGTAAAATTCCGACATGGTACAAATTAAGTAAGAACAGAAGAGGTTTATTCATTGTTTACAATTGGTGTTTACAGCGAAAGGTGTCGCACTTTAAGGCTGTTTCACTCACCTGCAACTGCTTACGAAGGGAATGACTTGAAACCGATTTTAAGTCTCTTGTGACTGACTGGTCAGCCACTGGTCATAAGCTGTTGCAAGTGTGTGACGCTGCTTTTACGTGAATAAGCTATAGTAGCTTCCAAAGTTACAGCTTTCATGTGCCTTATACGTTTGAGGCGACATGCCCGTTTGCTTTACCTTAGGTCTCGAGAGAAACTATTATTTCCATTCGTGAACTTCTTTTAATGTATATGTAAACTGTTGCTTTTCAGTGTGAACTTGCCATTTTCCGAGGGACTGAGGAAATAGCATTCTTTGAAACCAACACTGCATTGCAAGGATCTATTTAATGTGGTAAAATAAAAACTTTTCGAGTTCAAAGTATGCACTCTTGTTTTTTCTCTTCATAGTTCCACTGAGCGTGCCTATCGTCATACGAGTGTTTCTGACGGTACTAAGCTAATTTCTTTACCACTTCCCCAATTTGCGGTTCGAGCGTAGAGCAGCTTTTTTATTTTGGGTCGGGAGAGCCGCGGCACCGCTAGAAGGCAAGCACGAAGATCTGCGTCGCCGCGAGTAACGGTGATGCGATGACAACGTACAGGCGAAATAAAAATGCTGGCAATACTTCAAATTCAGCTTGTGGGTCGGCGTAAGCGCTCGTGACAACAGAGCATATTTTCGTATCGAAAAAGGCAAGCGTCCAGGCATGATATGGTTCACATCCGCCGCGTCGGCGACGAACCTGCGCGGCAAGAATAGCGGCGACATCGAGACCCGAGGTTGGAAACCGAAGGCTCGACTTCGGAAACCAGCGGTAGGCGTTGGTAGTAACCTTGCTTCGCTCTTATCAAGCGACGAGTTGAGAACGCTAAGAGAAGCACTTGCGCTTTTTACGCACTCCTGTGCAGAAGCACGATGCAAGACGTCGCATACTGCGGGCGTCGCGTAGTTGCGTCACCAAGTGTTGAGTCCCTCGCGTCACCGCGTTCACAGCGTTTCAGCCGCGACTGCGTCGATTGCGTAGGCTTCCCGTCTCAAGCGTTTCTGGCTTCAGCCGCGACTGCACCGATGGCACCGATGATCGACCGTGTAGGCTTCGTGCTTCAGGCGGCGGCGGGCGCCATGTTTACCTTGCCACAGAGGCGCGAGTGACGTCAGGTCACGTGACAATTCGCTAACCAATAAAACAACTGGTTTCGATTTGGAGCGGAAGTGACGTCAGGTCACGTGACATGACAAATTGCCTTAGCGGAAGTGACGTCATGTCACGTGACAAGGGGGCGTGGTCAGGTGCTGTACGGGATATGGTTTGCTTATACGCGACCCGGTGTGACCCTGAAGGCTGGGAGTGAGTTGAGGGGTGCCCAAAATGCCAATATTAATATTTTTTTTACGCAACAACTAGGACACGCAGGCGAAATCGGTTTTTTGTTCTTTACTTTAGAAGTGTCAGAGGGCAACTTTCAGAAATCTTTGACCAAAGTCCGGAAATCGTTGCACCCCCACTTTAAAAACCCGTTGAATTCGTGCGGTTTTTCAGAACGCCCTAAAATGCTGCGCGCGCCTTCTATCGTTATGCAATTTGTTAATTTAGTGATTTTCGTTGATGCTGAGCAATTTTCTAATTGAAACCATGCCCTTAACTTAATATTGAAAAGTTAATTGCACGAAAACAATTAACAATCTAATTATCTCGGACTTTACTTTTTTCCTATAGGAAAAAAGTAAAGTCCGAGATAATTAAAAAAAAGCTTGTGCCGTTTTGGTCCTGGGCCAACGGCCTATATATATATAGGCCGTTGGCCCAGGACCAAAACGGCACAAGCTTTTTTTTTTGTTGCGACGCGTAGTTTGCGAAATATCGAGTTTGTCCACCTTTCGTGAAACACCTTGTACATATGTGTGTGTGTGTGTGTGTGTGTGTGTGTGTGTGTGTGTGTGTGTGTGTGTGCTTGTGTGTGTATGTGTGTGTTTTTAAGGGCTGAGGGACGAACGGCCTGGATACCGGATTTGGGCTATATGGTCACTATGTTTAATGAGACATCATTTGATGGTAGAGTCGAATGGTGAGTCCCATCCTGTGTCCACCGCGCGAGTCCGCAGGTCCCCCTTATATAGCCGTGGTGACGTGGCTATATTGTGTCACCGGCAGGATCCTGGTGAATGGTGGTGGCTGTTCGCTTCGATGAAGATGACATCCGACAGCCTCTGTCATTGGCCCGGGGGTCTATCTCGCCGCCGGAGCAGCTTCTCTCGGTGTTAGAGAAAGAGGAAGACGAAGACCCGCTGACCTTGGTTACTTTGGCAGATGTTCAAAAGCCTTGCTTTCGGATCTTCGAGAGGGACTCAGTCGAGCGATGGTGTCGCGGGCCGTCCCTGTAAATGTGCCGTAGTTGGAGCACGGCCTCGCCGGGGTTGGGAATGTAACAGTCTGTGTGCTTGTGTGTGTGTGTGGGAAAGGGGGTTGCACCCATCAGTTTGCCAATAATGCAAAACAAGAACACAAAATAAATGTTTGTCTCCACATCTCATACAGTCGTGTTTACCTTACGTAAACAAACATTTATAAGGGTCGTAAAACATTACTCGGTAGGAATTTTTGTTACTCTACACAAGCTTACTGGCTTTAGTGGGACCCGAGTATACTCGCACGCAACGTCGCTGACCAAGAAGCTTCTTGATGACGAAGTTGTCTGGCCGCATTGTCGTAGTTGTCAACCAAGCCACCTTCGATGCTGCTGCGCCAAAAAAACCCATACTGCTGGGTTTCGTCATCAAGCTTCGCGATTCCCGCGGTGGCGATATTTGAATGCGGCTCATCGACTGGACACGAGTACTGCTTGAGCATTCGATCCGGGCTCGTGGCAATGATCCTCTATATGTATTCGCGTAGTGGCTCGTGCCGCCACGATGACGGGAAGAGCTTAACCTCAACAACGTGCAAAACGCAGCGCGTGCCCCTGCTTTACCAACCCCAGAGAGTAGATATATGATGAACATCGGCGGCTTATACACCGTTTCAATGTTTATAAAATCGCAGCCCATGGCGTGGGAACATCGCAGCCCAAAACGTTTATGGTCATCGCTTCGGAAAGCGAGCCAAACACGCGGCATACGGGCGAGCTCTGAAGATGGCACCGACCAGAAGCCTGTTTTTGGACTCATCTCTGTGACGTCACGGCGCGGTGGTGGCGCGTCGGTCGCACTTCCGGTCTGGGGCTGTGGGCAGAAGTCCCCATGCCAGACGTGTATTCCTGCGTTGTTTTGAAAGGAACCAGACAAAAACCGGCCTTCTCGTCAAAACGCCGCGACTGGGGCCAAACCAAAAGTGTCGAGAAATGTTTGAAGGTCAGTTTTCACGTGCTCGGTTCGTCCGAGAATCTGGATATGTGCCGTGAAAAGGGAAAACCAGACAACGTCGGACAAGGATTGCTTGGGCGGGAAGTACTTTGGGTTGAATTCACGGATACTTGTGGTCAACAAATTTATTTGTTTTGTTTCAACATGAACGCCAGAAAACTGTCAAGTTGTGCGGACCATCTGTGGACTATGTTCAGTGCGTCTTCTAGTTCGAACGGCCGCCTGATTGTTCGAATTTTCGTCTGCTCTTTCAAACGTTTCAGCTTGTCGTCTGCTGTCTTAGACGACGCCGGTCCGTAGACCAAATGTAGGCCCAGTACTTGCGATAAGAAGTGAGTGCAGGCCTCAAAAGACTTAAATTTGAAGGTTGGAAAGCAGGCTCGATGTAAACAGTAGATACAAGGAGATGTCGGTCATTGTTACCAGTGACCAACACCGACTTGTTATGCCTAATTCAGTTGTCTGCTTGCGATTTTCAGTATCGCCGTCGACCATCTTAGCTACGGTTCACACTTTTGCAGCCCGAGCGGCGTCGTGACTGAAAATTCCGAGCGAAATCTCATCATGCTAATCAGGCTTTAGCGTACAATCTGCGGCGTCCACGCGGAATGAATCGCCACATGTCACATTAATCCCGCGAAGTTTTGCGGTGTAACGAGCCTCGGTAATTTTGCTGACGCCGCTCAAGATAGTCAGACATCGCCAGGAAGAAGTAGAACCAACAATTCGAACGCGAAAAAGGGCAGGGGGACTCGCACCGACGCCGACAACATCGCATTTCAATGGTTTGTTTATGGGCGACGGCGAGCTTCTTGCCCACACTCCCATCGCGCATGCGCGGCGCCGGTGGCGTCCGCAAGGGGCGCTCCGGGCACTCCGGTTTGTTTGTAAACATGAGGTGGTGTATAGACCTTTCCAAAAAATGGTTCCTGGGTAGCTAAACTCGTCGAGCAAAACATTCTTCGCTTTTTGACGCAGCGGGGGGAGTGAACAAAAGAACGCCGCAAAGTTTCCTCCTCCCTGCGCGCGCTCAACTTCGCAAATTTTGACAAAAAATCCCCCGCGATCCAGGCGGTTCACGAGAGCACGAGACAGCGCGGGGAGGCGAGCGTTCACGCCGCTCGCTGTACGTTGTCTTTGAGCGCTCTAGCGCCGACAATCCCGTCATGCCTCGCCCAGGCAAGGAGCGAGAGCGGACGACGAGAGTTCGTCTGCTACGATGCGGCATTCGCACAGCGGAACTGAAAGAAAAAGTTGGTTTTTTGCTCGAAATCGCGTCCCGCGGGCCACAAACTCAAACGCGAGCTTGAATTGTCAGCGTCTGATATTTCACGAAGGGAGGAATCGACGGCCCGTGTTTTATTTGCAAAATTTGAGTAGTTTTGTAGCCGTACAGACGCTGAAACCTACCAGTGTGTAATGAAAGGCCCAGGACAACCACAGAGGCCGCGAGATCTAGCAGTATTTGTGTATGGGTGAAAAGTGGAACATTTTTCGACAAAGCTCCCACAACAGAAACCTGTGACGCATTCACTCAGCGTCCGGGAATTTGAAAGTAAACATTTGGCAGAAATCTGCCTGGTTGGGCAAGAACAATTAGAAGAGGAGGAAGGAACGCCAACCAAAAATAAAAAGGAGCCCAACGTTTCGAAACCTGCTTGGTTTCTTCTTCAGGGGCGACTGTGTGCGCGAGGAGCAAGTGGTCTTCTTTTACGGCGGTGGACGTGATGTTTTCGCGATCGTAATGTGGCTGAGCCCGCTGACGTAAGCCGACGGTAAAGCGCCAAGCGACCGATTGATGTTTTGCGGTGTGGTTTGAATGTGCCATGACTCGACGAAGAGCCTTTGCCGGGAATTGGTCTCAATGTCGAGGATGCGTGTGTCGTCGAAGTCAATGCGGTGGTCATTCGAGTGACTGTGTTCCGCAACCGCGCTGCGCTCATGATCGAATTTTCGCACGTCGGTTTTGTGCTGGCGAAGTCTTTCTTTAAAGTTTTTGGTTTCGCCGATGTATGTGGCAGGGCAATCCGCACAAGGAATCTGGTAAATAACGCCTTGCGCTCTTTCCTTGGGGGGACGATCTTTTGGCCGGGGTATCAGGTGTCCAAGCGTTGACACTGGTTTGTGGGACATCTGGATGCCTTCTTTTGCCAGCACACGCGCGAGCGCTTCGCTGGTTTCCTTTATGTAAGGGACGCAAATGCGCGTGGTTGAGCGGGGATGTGCGATTTCTTGTGTTTCGCCGATTGGTCTTAGGCGTCGATCAGATTTACGTTGACGACGAGCGATTCGCTGAATAAAACTGCGTGTGTAGCCGTTATTTAGCAGGTCGGAGATGATGGTTTCTTCTTCCTTTTTTCTGTAGTCCTCCGACGAGCAAATAGTCTTCGCTCGGGACAGGAGTGCCTGGGCGACCGACGCCTTGTGGCTCGCAGGGTGGTTTGAGTCAAATCGGAGATAGCGCCCAGTGTGTGTCGGTTTTCTGTACACCGTGAATTCCAATTGATCTTTTTGTCTTTTGACCAGCACGTCAAGAAACGGCAGGGCGTCGTTCTTTTCAGTTTCAACGGTGAACTGGATGGCCGGCTCGATGGAGTTGAGGTGTGCCAAAAAGTTGTTCACATCTGATTTCTTCATAATGCAGAAGCAATCGTCGACATACCGTAAAAACACTTTAGGGCGTGCAGTGAAAGACTCCAGCGTGCGATGTTCAATGGCTTCCATTGTCAGGTTGGCCGTGGTGACGGAGATGGATGCGCCCATCGCGGTTCCGCTGGTCTGCTTGAAGAATTCTCCTTTAAAGCTGAAGCAGGTGCTCCCCAGGCAGAACTCCAGCAGGCGGCACAGTTCGTCCACCGTAAGACTGGTCCGTTCGCTCAGCTTCTTGTCTCCCTCGAGGGCAGCTCTGGTTGTGGCGACTGCCAGGGGAACCGGCACGCTGGTGAAGAGCGAGACGACGTCGAACGACACCAGGCTTTCGTCATCGTTTACCTTTAGTTGCGCAACCTGTTCCACAAAGTGCCCGGTGTTGCGCACATAGGTCGCTGTGTTTCCAACGAGAGGAGAGAGAGTGCTGTGGAGGTAGTTCTCCACAGCACTCTCTCTCTCTTTTGTAAACATTTGTTTACAAATGTTTACAAAAGTTTATTTTTGTCAACTTTTGCTTACAAACTTTGCTTACAAACAAACTTTGCTTACAAACTTTGCTTACAAACAAAAAACAAAAGAAAAATTACTTACAAAATGTTTACTTACAAAAGTAAACATTTGGCAGATTTCTGCCAAATGTTTACTTTCAAGTCTTTACGCCTGGACTTCGGAGAAGAGGCAGCAATTTTGGCGAAACGGTACGTGAACGTTTCTCGCTCCATCGCCATGTTTGAGACTCACTTAGATTTCACAAGCACTTGCAGGGACCTACACGTCGTACCCCGAAGCCTTTGCCTCAAACGCCTTGTCCACACGCGAGAAGGAAACCAAATCATCGCACAGGCAGAACACCGTTTGGTTAAAGCTCGCATCCACGATTGTCAAGCCACGCTAAAGCGAAAAAGACTAGACCTCTTTTTTATTCGTCGGCAACTAGAACACCGCATCACAAGCCTATTTCCAGCACTTCAGTCTTTCGCCGACAGTGTCGCCTCCACTTCCGCAGACAAGCAACGAGTATCTCAGAGGGAGAAGCTTCTGAGACTGAAGAAGAAAGGCGAAGCAATGCACAGCACTGACTCCTCTAGGTTTGTTACGAACCTCTCCTCGAGGCAACTAACCCCGTGCGAGGTTAGTGTGTTGGCGAAGGGTCACGGTTTCAACATGACCACGACAAAACCCCCTTTGCCAAAAATGGTTGCAAATATCGAGGACGGCATCTTGCACCTAGATCCAAGTGCCCGAGACCGAGTCCGGCAGAAGGTGATCGGCATCCTATTGAAACTTCCACGTCGTCAACAGCCTAACCTGCCACAGGAAGAGATAGCAGCTCTCCGGGAGCTTCGAGGAGACACAAACATCGTGATTCTACCCGCGGACAAAGGAAACTCGACTGTGGTCCTTGACCGGGATGCCTACGAGAACAAGATTCAGGACCTTCTTGACAGCTCTGCCTATGAAAAGCTCAGGAAAGACCCGACATCACAAGTTCAGACAAAACTGAACAATATCCTTTCTGAAATTTTTAAGAAGCACCCTGACGCGCGGAGCCTTCATCTGCCGCTTCTGTGCAGGAATGGGTTTGCGCCCGGTTTCTACGGTCTTCCTAAGGTTCATAAGCCTAACGTCCCTCTCCGGCCGATCGTGGATTTCACAACCTCACCACTTCGGGGATTGTCGAACTACCTCCACAGCACTCTCTCTCCTCTCGTTGGAAACACAGCGACCTATGTGCGTGTCACGTTCCTGAAGTGACGGTGAAAGCGAAAGACGAAGAAGGGGGCAAGCTCGAGCGAAAGGGAAAGGATAAGCTCGAGCAAAGGGGAAAGGAGAAGCTCGCGCAAGACGTTCGGCGACTGAACCTGAAGGGCCGCAGCTGACACGCGAACGCTCCCGGCAGCCCAGGCTTCGCTCCTGGTGAACCCTGGCTCCGCTCCAGGTCTTCTCGCCGCCATCGAGCCGGAGCGACGTCGTGCCTGCTGCTCGCACCAGAAGCCCGGAGCATTGGACTTCGAGCTCGAAGGCGGACGCGAAGGGGTGTCCTCGCAACATTCCTGTCAACCCAGGCCGCGTACCTGGTCGGTCAAGCGACACCATCGAACCGGTGCTGGAAGGCCTAGAGCTCCTAGCAAGCTTGGATCCACACCCGTAACATCGAGGAACAAGGCCGCGTTCCGTTCCAAACAAGTTCGACGCTCGAGACTGTGAGTGTTCTCAGCGCGCGACCGAGATTGTCTGTATTGACTGTAGCTATTTAACCACTCTATTTTTTTTTCCTTTCACTTCCGCTTATAATTTTGTTTTCTGTTCTGCTTTCTTTTGTGCTTGTGAGTAAATGAATTTTTGTTCGTCTACTTATGTGTCGCTTCGTCTTTCGACATGCCCTCTTCCCCGCGGAGGAACATGACAATTGGCGAGCCTGCCAGGATAATGGCCCATTCTGACGTCTTGTTCTTCTGAGAGGTAGAGGAGCGTCGGAAGGCGAAAGGCATCCAGGGTCATGGAGGTAGAGAGATTAACGGCTGTCGGAAAGGAACTGGGCTATGCTGGGCCAGAGTTAAGGAAATGGGTGGACGACGAAAGAGCGCGATTAAGGGAGGAGAGAGCTCACGAGCGTGAGTTGGCAAGGGAAAACCGCGAAGGGGAACTAGCTAAGCAAGCTACCCTAGAGAAAGAAAGGGAGATATTGCAGTTGAGAATCGCTGCGCGAGGGGGTCACCAGGAAGGGGCTGATGGGCAACGCGGAGACGCGCCAGTCCAAGCTCTCCGAGGGAGTCCTCACAAGTTGATCCCGCAATTCAACGAACGGAGGGACGACCTCGATGCATACCTGCAGCGTTTCGAGCGCACAGCGACAGGTTTGGGGTGGCCTCAGGACAAATGAACGACAACACTAGGCCTGTGTTTGACAGGAGAAGCGCTCACGGTGGTTGGTCGCATGACACCCGCGGACGCGTTGGACTATCCTAAAGTAAAACTGGCTCTGCTCCAGAGATTTAGGTACACAAAGGAGGGATACCGTGAGAGATTTCGGGATGCTAAACCCGAGGAGGGTGAAACTAGGAGGCAGTTCGCCGCTAGGCTGGCAGGTTACTTTGATCGGTGGGTTGAGGTGTCAGAAACCGAAAAGACCTTCGAAGCGCTACGAGACACGGTTCTGGTGGAACAGTTTCTCGGGACCTGCTCAAGCAAGCTAGCGGTATTTCTTAAAGAGAGGGACTGCCGAACTTTGGACGAAGTGGCAGCAAAAGCTGACCTCTCTTTAGAGGCGCAAGCGCAATCGAGCACCGGTGACAAACAGAAAGAAGAGACTGGAAAGAAACTGAGTGCAGGAGATCCATCTAACAATGATAAAGGCAAGGCCAGGAAAAGTAGCCGCTGCTTTCTTTGTGGGAAAGCGGGTCACAAGGCAGAAAATTGCCGGAGCAAGGCTCAAGGGTTTAAATCACCCGCGTGTTGGAACTGTGGACGCACGGGTCACAGGGCTAATCAGTGCAAGGCGGGGCAGGACGGAAGACACCAGGCCTCTTGCCTGTGGACAAAGCCACCAGGAGATTGGGACGAGCCAGATGACTCCTTCGTCACTCTGAGGAGCGGAGATAAGGTACCGGTCGGAAACGCTGCCTTTGGGAATCCTCCAAAGTTCTTAGCAGATAACATGCCTGTGGTTGAGGGACGACTCGGGGACCGACGAATAAAGGTACTCAGGGACACCGGCTGTAACACTGTGGTGATCAGGAAGGACTTGGTTCCTCTCGACAAATTCACCGGAGAGTCGAGTGCCGTCTTTTTATTGGACCGCACAGTCAAGTATCGACCTGAAGCGAAGATTTCGGTCCGGACGCCGTTCTACACAGGCACGGTTCTAGCGAAGTGTATCGAAAATCCATTGTATGATCTGGTGCTGGGGAACATCCCGCAAGTCCGAAATGCGGACGATCCAGACCCAGATTGGGAAAAGACAAATGAAGTGACACCTGAGAGTCCATACAACCGGGTCGAGCAGTGTCGACGGTCCGAAAGGTGGTCTGATGTTCACGGAGGGTCCGGCTCAGTCAAAAACAATGAGGAGTCGTGTCAGGGGAATCTAGCGGAAGTGGCTGCCGTTCGCGGTACGAGCGTCACGCGAAGTGGAGAAAAGAAAAACAAAGAAGCATCCCTGAAGGTACCGCAGGTATCAATGATCGATACGACTCCAGAAGCACTCGCTAAAGAGCAGAGAGAAGATGACACACTCAGCAGGTGTTTTGATGTGGTTGGCGAAATCACGAGAAAGCCTAAGTCAAGGACAAAGTTTCAGTTCGTCGTGAAAAACGACCTGTTGCACAGATCTGTTGAGTACTCGTCGGGGAGAAAAACAACTCAACTGGTACTCCCGAAGAAGTTCAGACCGGCAGTGATAACGCTCGCGCATGATGGCATAATGTCCGGGCACCAAGGGATGAAGAATAGGCTAAGCCTGGTGACAGAGGAGTTTTTCTGTATAAAAATTCAAAAGCGCAAACACCAAGGAAAAGAAGAGGGGACAGGACAGAGCGCTTCTTCTTTTCTTGTCCCCTCTTCTTTTCCTTGGTGTTTGCGCTTTTGAATTTTTATACAATGTGTAGCCAACTAGCCCAACAGTTAATTTTGAGTTTTTCTGGCCTGGGATCCAAAGCGAGATCAAAAGATACGTCAGATCATGCGACGTCTGTCAACGCACGGTGCCGAAGGGTAAAGTGGGTAGGGCTCCCTTAGGGAATATGCCCACGGTCGAGACGCCTTTCGAGAAAGTAGCCATCGACATTATTGGACTTATCACGCCGATGTCGAGTGCGGGAAACAAGTACATCCTGACCATGGTAGACATGGCTACAAGATATCCGGACGCAGTAGCGCTGCGGGCCGTTGGATCTGAGCAGGTAGCAGAAGCTCTGGTCGAGATGTTTACACGCTACGGCTTGCCAACAGGGATACTCAGCGACCGCGGGACTAACTTTACATCAGACCTGATGAAAGAAGTAAGCCGTTTATTATCAATGAAGCACAGGCTCACCACGCCCTACCATCCCATGTGCAATGGATTGGTCGAGAGGTTTAAGGCCACGGTCCCACTGAATGTGGCAGTTTAGGTACTTTTCGGCAGGCCATTACTCATCTCCTTTTAAATACTGTTTTTTGGGATTGATATCATTTGAAAGGCAATGCAACCCTCTTTCATTTGATATTATGTATGTGTTGGTTTTTACTGTTCATGCGCATTTGTAGCGTTGCGAATATGATGGCGCGGACCCTCACTTGCTCCGCTAGTTCATCTTTTATGAACGATCCATTAAAGATAGCACGGTTCCAATATAGCAGTTTTGTTGAGATAATGTCGGAGCAGAATCTAACGATCCACTTTTTTTATATTTGCACTACTTTGTTTTTTTCATCCCTCCAAATATTGCCCTAAAATTGACATTTTTCCGCACAAATATGTTTTTAATGACAAGAGCTAGGGCAATGAAATTAGCTACAGATGTAGTGCTTATAATTGGTAATATGCAGAAAAAAAATTAATGTTGTGTAAATTTTTTTTGTTTAGATATTTTATATCAAACGTAGCACTTTTTTGTGCTTCGTGTCATGGTAGTTCAAATGCCGCTGAAGAAATAATTAAACTATGATAAAATCTTTTATAACATTTAGAGCTACAATGGTTGCCCAAGAGGTGGACGATGGCTTTTTTTTCATTTTCAAAGTCATAACGCTCCAGGAGCCCTTCAAACTTACCTGTTTTTGACGCATATCTGTTTTGGACATCAAACAGATTTATTGGCATTTAATAACATTTATAGTTTGGAATAGATATACATTGCGATGTATTAAATTTTCACAATGATATTGCTTTGGTTTCTTAATAGGTGTAGAGCTTAGCTAATTTTAAAAGCAATTAAAAACTGTTTGGGTGTTTTGTTGCGCTACCTGGCGGATGGCAGACAAACTGCTGATTTCTAATGTTCAAAAAAATTCCGAGGGCGGCGTTGGCGTCTGTATCATCATCAATCTCCGTGTCTTTTTACCCTCACATTTAAAAAATATATTGGAAGATTTACTATCGATAACTCAATGGTTTAAGTACTGGGTCAGGCTAATAAATCTAAGACCAATATTTACACAAGCGTTAGGTGATACAATGTGTTCATTATTCGATATGATTGAAATCAATAAACAATGAAGGCGAAGAGGAAAAGAATACACCCGAGTTCACTTTATGCCTAGAGTCACTAAATGAGCTTTAAAGTATCGGCACTCCGTTCCCCAAAATTGTTTTGGGCGCCGCCATTTTGGGTCTTGCTCAGAGCAAACGCAACTGCCGATCATCGTGATCTAAAAGTACGACTTCCTCAGCATTAGATGCGGTGCTAGGAAGCTGATGCAATATTGCAATGCTCTGTCGCGGGTTGTTTAAACATTTGTGAGGGAGGGAAAAGCGTTTCCTGTGATTTTAGATAAAGCTTCATATAACTGGCAACCATGATTTTAAGCCACAATATGGCCGAGTGTCGTTACTCTGAACCGTAGCTGATTTACTGGCACAAGCGGGAACAATGAAGAAGAGGCAGGTGTCAAAAGGTAGTGGCTTGTGGAATCCACGGGGCTTACGATATGGCCCCTCCAGGTATTACATGGGTGGAGCACTTCATGTGCCCTTTGCTTAGGGTGGTGCACGACATCTGGCCATTTTGTCCCCCTCTTTTATTTTTATTTTTTGTTCAGAAGCGCGTGAAAGAGCGTGTCCCTGCACGCGCTCGTGGCGCTGATTGTGCTATGGCGACATTTTGTTTTCGTCGATTTCTTTGTATTTTCCCCGTGAGCGCGTGCTGTCGGCATCGGGTACTACAGAGGGTGGCATCACCCTAAACAGAAGGACATTGAGGCACCCTAAGTATTACAAGCCTCTTGAACAAGAGCATGAATAGTGTTATTAAATAAGCTACGCTTCAGAGTAGCCACGCTTGGCCTTAGTATGGCTTAAAATTATGGTTCCCAGTTATTTGAAGCTTTATCTGAAATCACAAGAAACGCTTTTCCGTCCCCCACTTTAAACAGTTTGCGACAAAGCAAAGCAACATTACATGAGCTTCCTAACACCGAATCTAATGCTGACGATGTCGCACTTTTGAATCATGACGATCGGCAGTTGCGCCTGCTCTGCACAAGCACCAAAATGGTGGCGTTCACAACACTGTCGGGGAAGAGAGTGCCGATACTCTAAGCGCAGCTCATTTATTGGCTCTAGTTCCCGCGAAACTCCTTTCCCCTGACTGAAACTGAAAGTAAATATGAATAATACACCATTATTATAGCTTATTTAGTTACACATAATGAGAGGAGGAAGCGGGCGGGTAGGAGAAACGCGGGTTTTATACGCGACCGTTCTAACCGTCTCAAAAGAGAGAACGCACGAAATTGCGCTGGTTTAGAAAAAAAGGCATCCAAAGAAAAGAGGCGGCACACTGTGTTCTTTGTTATTATGCGTCTAATTGCAAATTGTTGTGTGTATGTTTATTCAGCCGGAGGTTAGTCTGCCTTAGTGGGCGTCTGGTGTCTCAGCTGTAGATGAGCAATTTAGCCAGTGTGGTAAAACCGAAAACCTGGGGTCTTCAACGTGCGCAACGCAGTAGTGATGCACGACCGCACGCCGGTACGATGCTCTTCCAGATCGAAACGGGCAGGGGCGGGGTGGGTTCTGCAGCGCGAGCTTTCGCTCCCAGTGCTCCGAGCTGGTGTGCGCTAGACCGTGCACTCGGCAACCAACCCCCCCCCTTGTGCGTCTAATTTATATACAGGTATAAGTATTTGAAGATCGACAATGGACGTCGATCGTCTCGGGGTAATGTAACGTAATAACATTATATAAATTATAAACTGGTTGAAGGACTGAACGACTTAATTTTTCAATTCTTGGATTGTAATGTGGCGGTAGCCGATTGTACTTACTGTTGATGAAGAGCAATATGAGGTGACGAGGTAATGATTAAATGATGAGGCTCTATAAGGACGACGACATTAATGGGTGTTGAACCACAACGTACAGTGGCGGACTTGTTTCAAGTATCGTGTACCCAAAGACTTTCTTCACCCGTAACAGTATATGGTAGAATCAATGAGGATGTTGCTTTACAACTGTACGTGGAACAGGAAAACTGCACTGTGTAGAAGCGCGGCTTATTCGTTAATATGAGGGACGGATTTCTAGCAGCATTCCCTGATTGACTACTTGGAACAAATGGCCTCGTTGACGTAAAGTGTCCCCGTTCCAAAAGATTCTTGAAGCATACTTACACCGCAAAGGAGTATGAGGCGAAAAATAAGAAAAAGGAGTCTGGTGTGAAAGGTCCAGATCACCACCGTAGCTTCTACTATCAAATACAAGGGCAGTTACACAATACACAAAGAAAGATTTGTGATTTAGTTATATTTACACTTAAGGGCATTGATATCCAACCTATTCAGAGAGATGACTCCTCCTGGTCAACCAACATAGAGCCTTTTCTACTCAAGTTTTACATGGAAGGCCAGACTTCCGCTGAAATTCCTCACGTAGGCGAGTTGTCCGACCGAATAAACTGCCATTACTCCCGATGTGGGTATCTCTCGATCTTTGTTCGTAAGCGGTAGTATCATGAGATCGAGGGGTGTGGCTATTCTTCCGCCGAATATTCCTTCGGCGGGTTTTTTTCCGTGTAAGATGAGACCGACGCGTGCTTCCGGAACAAGAACCTGGCCATTCTTCACTGAACTGCTTCTTCCGTAAGCTTCAAAAGGGATTTTTTTTTTCGTTTCGCACACCATCTGTTCTGCTTGCCCGTTAGTTGCAGGATGGTATGGTGCACTAATGTGATGCATGATGCCGTTTTTTTTTTCTTCAAAAACTTGTTTATTTTATTTGAAGCAAGATTTGGCGCGTTATCAGAGAAAAGTATTTTCGCTAGGGCAAAAGTAGGTAAAAGAGACCGTAGAACGTCAATGACGTGTTTGGACGTCGTGGCAGACATCGTGTAAACTTCCAGCCACTTAGAGTACGCATCGTACATGACTCCGCAGATGTGGATACGTTTCGCCACCCACCGACTGAATAGTGGATTGTTTTCAGTTACTGTTCGAGTCTTTCCACAAGTTAGCCCAGGTGCCAGGACTTTTGTCGAAAGCGGTAAGTGTTCGAAACGTCGACAACGTCGGTAGCCACGTGTTGTGCTTGAAGCTGGACACTTACCAATCGCTGAGAAGAAACTTGCTTGTTCGTCTGCCATGAGTCGTCCGATATCCGGTCATCACCACAACACCATCTCCCGACAAAACTGGTCTTCTTTGTCCGCATGTCCATGGTTAGCAATCACGTCAACTTATAAATTCCCGAACGCTCATAACTTGCCGTCGCTAAACGCCGTTCATTCATAGCGTCTTCATTGCAAATAAACGTCTTCCTATTTCTTCTGATGGTTTCCCTAAGCTGTACTTACAACATAATGTGTGTCGGTACTTCCGAAAATATTGCAACGGCGTTTGTTTTCCGGGAACTATAATGTAACAACCTTTACAACATCTTCCGGACCCCGTGAAACACAATATTTCGTGACGTTATTTTAGTCGTCATTAAAATGGTGAGGTAAGTACCGTAAATCGCGAAGCAGTTTACTCGACGTCCGCTTCCACTGGTTGAGTCTACTGAGCGTGCATTCGTGCAGAGGAAATTTTCATTGATAGAATATTGACACATCAATCAACATTTGATTCCTTCTTGGTAAGATTTATTGCGAAAGCACGTTACAACCGCCGACCGCATCTCCCTATATCAGACAACAATTTATGCCCAGCCTGACATTCTCGCATACATCCGTTTGCTGGGCCACGCTACTTGAGCTAGCTGAGCACAGCTGGCAGCGGCGCGAGCAAGGCCACGAGGAGAACGTGATGGTGCTCGAGCCATTCCACTGTGAACCAATGTTTCGGCCACCCCACGGGTGCGTGTCGCCATCTATTGGTTGAACTAACGCCTTGTTCAAGATGGCTGCCGTGGGACCGCAGCCTTAACGGCACTATAAAACAAATGTTAAGAAGAATGTGCCAAGAGAGGCCCAAGGACTGGGACAGGTACCTCCCAGCGCTGCTCTTCGCATATAGGGAGGTTCCAAAATCAAGTTTGAAGTTTTCACCTTTCGAGCTGCTGTACAGCAGGAGAGTGCGAGGGCCTCTGGCCATTCTCAAAGAAATGTGGTCGAGCGAAAAGGTGGAAAATGAGGCGAAGACATCGTACAGCTACGTGCTCGAACTGAGAGAGAAATTAGAGAACACGTGCGAGTTGGCGCACAAATGCTTGGAGGAGGCGAAGGCTAAATATAAGGGCTATTATGACAGAAGGTCTTCGAACCGCAAAATGAAGCAAGGTGACTTGGCTTTGATCCTTCTTCCAACAGATGCCAACAAAATGATCACGCAATGGAAAGGACCCTTCGTGGTGACGGCAAGAAAGAACGAGGTCGACTACGAGTTGGACGTGGGAGGGAAGACGAAGGTCTTTCACGTCAATATGTTAAAAAAGTACGAGGAGAGGGAGACGACTCGACAAGAGCAGACTGCCTGTCATGTCGCAGCTGAGATCAAAGATGAAGCTCTAGAAGAGTGAAGCTTCGAAGACGCTGGAGAGACCCCACACCGAGCTGGACGAAGCAACAAGGATGGAAGGACGTTAATGTGAACAAGAATTTGGGCGCGGAAAAAGGTTCTTCACGATCACCACCGGTGCGTTGTATGGTGAGGAGCATCTCTCGATGACTCCTAGCGCCATCATCTCTGAGATCTCTTGCTCGACCACTTCTTGAACTGAAAGGGGCAGCGGGTATTGTTTTACGTGTACCGGGCGCGTCGTGGTGACTTCCAGGTCGCATGTCAAGAGATTTGTTCTTCCCGGCACATCGGAGAAGATCTCGCTGAAGCCTTTGATCAGCGCACGCACTTCGGCACCTTTTTCCGCGTCCAAATTCTTGTTCACATTAACGTCCTTCCATCCTTGTTGCTTCGTCCAGCTCGGTGTGGGGATCTCTCCAGCGTCTTCGAAGCTTCACTCTTCTAGAGCTTCATCTTTGATCTCAGCTGCGACATGACAGGCAGTCTGCTCTTGTCGAGTCGTCTCCCTTTCCTCGTACTTTTTTAACATATTGACGTGAAAGACCTTCGTCTTCCCTCCCACGTCCAACTCGTAGTCGACCTCGTTCTTTCTTGCCGTTACCACGAAGGGTCCTTTCCATTGCATGATCATTTTGTTGGCATCTGTTGGAAGAAGGATCAAAGCCAAGTTACCTTGCTTCCTTTTGCGGTTCGAAGACCTTCTGTCATAATAGCCCTTATATTTAGCCTTCGCCTCCTCCAAGCATTTGTGCGCCAACTCGCACGTGTTCTCTAATTTCTCTCTCAGTTCGAGCACGTAGCTGTACGATGTCTTCGCCTCATTTTCCACCTTTTCGCTCGACCACATTTCTTTGAGAATGGCCAGAGGCCCTCGCACTCTCCTGCCGTACAGCAGCTCGGAAGGTGAAAACTTCAAGCTTGATTGTGGAACCTCCCTATATGCGAAGAGCAGCGCTGGGAGGTACCTGTCCCAGTCCTTGGGCCTCTCTTGGCACATTCTTCTTAACATTTGTTTTATAGTGCCGTTAAACCTCTCGACCAATCCATTGCACATGGGATGGTAGGGCGTGGTGAGCCTGTGCTTCATTGATAATAAACGGCTTACTTCTTTCATCAGGTCTGATGTAAAGTTAGTCCCGCGGTCGCTGAGTATCTCTGTTGGCAAGCCGTAGCGTGTAAACATCTCGACCAGAGCTTCTGCTACCTGCTCAGATCCAACGGCCCGTAGCGCTACTGCGTCCGGATATCTTGTAGCCATGTCTACCATGGTCAGGATGTACTTGTTTCCCGCATTCGACATCGGCGTGATAGGTCCAATAATGTCGATGGCTACTTTCTCGAAAGGCGTCTCGACCGTGGGCATATTCCCTAAGGGAGCCCTACCCACTTTACCCTTCGGCACGGTGCGTTGACAGACGTCGCATGATCTGACGTATCTTTTGATCTCGCTTTGGATCCCAGGCCAGAAAAACTCCTCTGTCACCAGGCTCAGCGTATTCTTCATCCCTTGGTGCCCGGACATTATGCCATCATGCGCGAGCGTTATCACTGCCGGTCTGAACTTCTTCGGGAGTACCAGTTGAGTTGTTTTTCTCCCCGACGAGTACTCAACAGATCTGTGCAACAGGTCGTTTTTCACGACGAACTGAAACTTTGTCCTTGACTTAGGCTTTCTCGTGATTTCGCCAATCACATCAAAACACCTGCTGAGTGTGTCATCTTCTCTCTGCTCTTTAGCGAGTGCTTCTGGAGTCGTATCGATCATTGATACCTGCGGTACCTTCAGGGAGGCTTCTTTGTTTTTCTTTTCTCCACTTCGCGTGACGCTCGTACCGCGAACGGCAGCCACTTCCGCTAGATTCCCCTGACACGACTCCTCATTGTTTTTGACTGAGCCGGACCCTCCGTGAACATCAGACCACCTTTCGGACCGTCGACACTGCTCGACCCGGTTGTATGGACTCTCAGGTGTCACTTCATTTGTCTTTTCCCAATCTGGGTCTGGATCGTCCGCATTTCGGACTTGCGGGATGTTCCCCAGCACCAGATCATACAATGGATTTTCGATACACTTCGCTAGAACCGTGCCTGTGTAGAACGGCGTCCGGACCGAAATCTTCGCTTCAGGTTGATACTTGACTGTGCGGTCCAATAAAAAGACGGCACTCGACTCTCCGGTGAATTTGTCGAGAGGAACCAAGTCCTTCCTGATCACCACAGTGTTACAGCCGGTGTCCCTGAGTACCTTTATTCGTCGGTCCCCGAGTCGTCCCTCAACCACAGGCATGTTATCTGCTAAGAACTTTGGAGGATTCCCAAAGGCAGCGTTTCCGACCGGTACCTTATCTCCGCTCCTCAGAGTGACGAAGGATTCATCTGGCTCGTCCCAATCTCCTGGTGGCTTTGTCCACAGGCAAGAGGCCTGGTGTCTTCCGTCCTGCCCCGCCTTGCACTGATTAGCCCTGTGACCCGTGCGTCCACAGTTCCAACACGCGGGTGATTTAAACCCTTGAGCCTTGCTCCGGCAATTTTCTGCCTTGTGACCCGCTTTCCCACAAAGAAAGCAGCGGCTACTTTTCCTGGCCTTGCCTTTATCATTGTTAGATGGATCTCCTGCACTCAGTTTCTTTCCAGTCTCTTCTTTCTGTTTGCCACCGGTGCTCGATTGCGCTTGCGCCTCTAAAGAGAGGTCAGCTTTTGCTGCCACTTCGTCCAAAGTTCGGCAGTCCCTCTCTTTAAGAAATATCGCTAGCTTGCTTGAGCAGGTCCCGAGAAACTGTTCCACCAGAACCGTGTCTCGTAGCGCTTCGAAGGTCTTTTCGGTTTCTGACACCTCAACCCACGATCAAAGTAACCTGCCAGCCTAGCGGCGAACTGCCTCCTAGTTTCACCCTCCTCGGGTTTAGCATCCCGAAATTTCTCACGGTATCCCTCCTTTGTGTACCTAAATCTCTGGAGCAGAGCCAGTTTTACTTTAGGATAGTCCAACGCGTCCGCGGGTGCCATGCGACCAACCACCGTGAGCGCTTCTCCTGTCAAACACAGGCCTAGTGTCGTCGTTCATTTGTCCTGAGGCCACCCCAAACCTGTCGCTGTGCGCTCGAAACGCTGCAGGTATGCATCGAGGTCGTCCCTCCGTTCGTTGAATTGCGGGATCAACTTGTGAGGACTCCCTCGGAGAGCTTGGACTGGCGCGTCTCCGCGTTGCCCATCAGCCCCTTCCTGGTGACCCCCTCGCGCAGCGATTCTCAACTGCAATATCTCCCTTTCTTTCTCTAGGGTAGCTTGCTTAGCTAGTTCCCCTTCGCGGTTTTCCCTTGCCAACTCACGCTCGTGAGCTCTCTCCTCCCTTAATCGCGCTCTTTCGTCGTCCACCCATTTCCTTAACTCTGGCCCAGCATAGCCCAGTTCCTTTCCGACAGCCGTTAATCTCTCTACCTCCATGACCCTGGATGCCTTTCGCCTTCCGACGCTCCTCTACCTCTCAGAACAACAAGACGTCAGAATGGGCCATTATCCTGGCAGGCTCGCCAATTGTCATGTTCCTCCGCGGGCAAGAGGGCATGTCGAAAGACGAAGCGACACATAAGTAGACGAACAAAAATTCATTTACTCACAAGCACAAAAGAAAGCAGAACAGAAAACAAAATTATAAGCGGAAGTGAAAGGAAAAAAAAAAAATAGAGTGGTTAAATAGCTACAGTCAATACAGACAATCTCGGTCGCGCGCTGAGAACACTCACAGTCTCGAGCGTCGAACTTGTTTGGAACGGAACGCGGCCTTGTTCCTCGATGTTACGGGTGTGGATCCAAGCTTGCTAGGAGCTCTAGGCCTTCCAGCACCGGTTCGATGGTGTCGCTTGACCGACCAGGTACGCGGCCTGGGTTGACAGGAATGTTGCGAGGACACCCCTTCGCGTCCGCCTTCGAGCTCGAAGTCCAATGCTCCGGGCTTCTGGTGCGAGCAGCAGGCACGACGTCGCTCCGGCTCGATGGCGGCGAGAAGACCTGGAGCGGAGCCAGGGTTCACGAGGAGCGAAGCCTGGGCTGCCGGGAGCGTTCGCGTGTCAGCTGCGGCCCTTCAGGTTCAGTCGTCGAACGTCTTGCGCGAGCTTCTCCTTTCCCCTTTGCTAGAGCTTATCCTTTCCCTTTCGCTCGAGCTTGCCCCCTTCTTCGTCTTTCGCTTTCACCGTCACTTCAGGAACGTGACACGCACATAGGTCGCTGTGTTTCCAACGAGAGGAGAGAGAGTGCTGTGGAGGTAGTTCGACAATCCCCGAAGTGGTGAGGTTGTGAAATCCACGATCGGCCGGAGAGGGACGTTAGGCTTATGAACCTTAGGAAGACCGTAGAAACCGGGCGCAAACTCATTCCTGCACAGAAGCGGCAGATGAAGGCTCCGCGCGTCAGGGTGCTTCTTAAAAATTTCAGAAAGGATATTGTTCAGTTTTGTCTGAACTTGTGATGTCGGGTCTTTCCTGAGCTTTTCATAGGCAGAGCTGTCAAGAAGGTCCTGAATCTTGTTCTCGTAGGCATCCCGGTCAAGGACCACAGTCGAGTTTCCTTTGTCCGCGGGTAGAATCACGATGTTTGTGTCTCCTCGAAGCTCCCGGAGAGCTGCTATCTCTTCCTGTGGCAGGTTAGGCTGTTGACGACGTGGAAGTTTCGATAGGATGCCGATCACCTTCTGCCGGACTCGGTCTCGGGCACTTGGATCTAGGTGCAAGATGCCGTCCTCGATATTTGCAACCATTTTTGGCAAAGGGGGTTTTGTCGTGGTCATGTTGAAACCGTGACCCTTCGCCAACACACTGACCTCGCACGGGGTTAGTTGCCTCGAGGAGAGGTTCGTAACAAACCTAGTGGAGTCAGTGCTGTGCATTGCTTCGCCTTTCTTCTTCAGTCTCATAAGCTTCTCCCTCTGAGATACTCGTTGCTTGTCTGCGGAAGTGGAGGCGACACTGTCGGCGAAAGACTGAAGTGCTGGAAATAGGCTTGTGATGCGGTGTTCTAGTTGCCGACGAATAAAAAAGAGGTCTAGTCTTTTTCGCTTTAGCGTGGCTTGACAATCGTGGATGCGAGCTTTAACCAAACGGTGTTCTGCCTGTGCGATGATTTGGTTTCCTTCTCGCGTGTGGACAAGGCGTTTGAGGCAAAGGCTTCGGGGTACGACGTGTAGGTCCCTGCAAGTGCTTGTGAAATCTAAGTGAGTCTCAAACATGGCGATGGAGCGAGAAACGTTCACGTACCGTTTCGCCAGAATTGCTGCCTCTTCTCCGAAGTCCAGGCGTAAAGACTTGAAAGTAAACATTTGGCAGAAATCTGCCAAATGTTTACTTTTGTAAGTAAACATTTTGTAAGTAATTTTTCTTTTGTTTTTTGTTTGTAAGCAAAGTTTGTAAGCAAAGTTTGTTTGTAAGCAAAGTTTGTAAGCAAAAGTTGACAAAAATAAACTTTTGTAAACATTTGTAAACAAATGTTTACAAAAGAGAGAGAGAGTGCTGTGGAGAACTACCTCCACAGCACTCTCTCTCCTCTCGTTGGAAACACAGCGACCTATGTGCGCAACACCGGGCACTTTGTGGAACAGGTTGCGCAACTAAAGGTAAACGATGACGAAAGCCTGGTGTCGTTCGACGTCGTCTCGCTCTTCACCAGCGTGCCGGTTCCCCTGGCAGTCGCCACAACCAGAGCTGCCCTCGAGGGAGACAAGAAGCTGAGCGAACGGACCAGTCTTACGGTGGACGAACTGTGCCGCCTGCTGGAGTTCTGCCTGGGGAGCACCTACTTCAGCTTTAAAGGAGAATTCTTTAAGCAGACCAGCGGAACCGCGATGGGCGCATCCATCTCCGTCACCACGGCCAACCTGACAATGGAAGCCATTGAACATCGCGCGCTGGAGTCTTTCACTGCACGCCCTAAAGTGTTTTTACGGTATGTCGACGATTGCTTCTGCATTATGAAGAAATCAGAAGTGAACAACTTTTTGGCACACCTCAACTCCATCGAGCCGGCCATCCAGTTCACCGTTGAAACTGAAAAGAACGACGCCCTGCCGTTTCTTGACGTGCTGGTCAAAAGACAAAAAGATCAATTGGAATTCACGGTGTACAGAAAACCGACACACACTGGGCGCTATCTCCGATTTGACTCAAACCACCCTGCGAGCCACAAGGCGTCGGTCGCCCAGGCACTCCTGTCCCGAGCGAAGACTATTTGCTCGTCGGAGGACTACAGAAAAAAGGAAGAAGAAACCATCATCTCCGACCTGCTAAATAACGGCTACACACGCAGTTTTATTCAGCGAATCGCTCGTCGTCAACGTAAATCTGATCGACGCCTAAGACCAATCGGCGAAACACAAGAAATCGCACATCCCCGCTCAACCACGCGCATTTGCGTCCCTTACATAAAGGAAACCAGCGAAGCGCTCGCGCGTGTGCTGGCAAAAGAAGGCATCCAGATGTCCCACAAACCAGTGTCAACGCTTGGACACCTGATACCCCGGCCAAAAGATCGTCCCCCCAAGGAAAGAGCGCAAGGCGTTATTTACCAGATTCCTTGTGCGGATTGCCCTGCCACATACATCGGCGAAACCAAAAACTTTAAAGAAAGACTTCGCCAGCACAAAACCGACGTGCGAAAATTCGATCATGAGCGCAGCGCGGTTGCGGAACACAGTCACTCGAATGACCACCGCATTGACTTCGACGACACACGCATCCTCGACATTGAGACCAATTCCCGGCAAAGGCTCTTCGTCGAGTCATGGCACATTCAAACCACACCGCAAAACATCAATCGGTCGCTTGGCGCTTTACCGTCGGCTTACGTCAGCGGGCTCAGCCACATTACGATCGCGAAAACATCACGTCCACCGCCGTAAAAGAAGACCACTTGCTCCTCGCGCACACAGTCGCCCCTGAAGAAGAAACCAAGCAGGTTTCGAAACGTTGGGCTCCTTTTTATTTTTGGTTGGCGTTCCTTCCTCCTCTTCTAAGCGTCCGGGAAGGCTAAACATGGAGACGTTGCCTGAGATTGAAGCAAAGTCATATTTGAACGGCAGCTATCTTGCCCCGTAATACTTTCTTTTGAGAAAGCTCTCGTTCTCAATGCCCTCACCAGGGAAATAAAAAGTCTTACGAAACGTATTGCTATATGTTCCAAAGAACTAGATTTAAGCCGTATCCTTTCAGTGGTTAACTCAGAATACTATGCCTAAAACGAAGCAAGCTCTTGCGCGTACAGTGCCATCAATTTTCTCAAGTGTATTCTGTTTTGTAGTCAGCTGGTTTCGGAAACTTACGCCGTCTGTAGACATTTCTGACAGACGAGTTGCTTAAGTGGAAGTCATCGCAAATGTAAGTTCCACGTTGCAGCAACCAACGTTTATATAGATAAACAATGGCAGCGACTGCACTCTCGCATTCCCACCCATCACGTATAACAAAAAGGCGCTAGTTTCGGTTTGAGGTCGGTACTTTTCTACAACATCTATGGCGACAGCATCTGTCTGCACTCGGTGCATTTGGCAAGTTCGTTCGGGGCCTGTTCTCCGTGCAGCACTCCGCGGGTGTAATGCATTAGAACTCTCACAGTGCAAGTCGGGATCGCGAATCGGGAGCCCGTCACTGGCCTTACCGGCGGCCATTGCTTGGCGACAGGCAATACACCGCGTCCTGTCTAGTTGTCCCTTCGTTTTCGTCCTTGTTGTTTTGGCCTATTACACCATGAGGCAATACACGCAAGTCTAAGGGAGAAACACGCAAAAATTGGACGCTTGTACGCGGTGCTCGAGGGCGAGCATTTTATGACGTGCTGCGATGATTATATCGGGTTCTTGGAGATCAAATAGACATTCGTCAAGCGTTTGAACATCGATTTAAAAAAAAAAAATTGGACGGAGCACGATTGACTTTACCGACGTCGCATGCTTCGGTTGCTAAATAAATGGCGCGTTCAACGACTGAACGGCACGCTCCGAGTTTCAGTTTGTCGCGGAGGCCCTCACAGCAGTTAAAAGAAAACGTTTTCACCATGAAGTACTATGTACAAGCGCTTAAAACGATGCGAATGTCCCCCAGTAAAGGCCTTCTAACTTACATCGTTTGCTGAACTTTGATGACTCCGAAATCACGGATGACTCCACAATAACTGTCGGTAGCCCTTGTCTCATTAAACACATCACAGTTAACGCCCAACAAAGTCGCCCTCGACCCTCAACCACACAACATTTAGTTAAACAAGTTTGGTATTCTAACGCGTTTAATATTCTTGCCCAGAATATTAACTGTTATTTGCGGAAACACGATAGAAGTTTCATGGTAGAGAACAATCTACTAACGTAATAAAAGTGAGTTTTTCCGTTTCTCCTATAGCATGCATAAAGCGCGAAGCACATGTACGACGAAACCGTCCGATCCGACGTCCGACCGCGCAATACGACGGTCGGAGGCGAGGGTTTTCAACGCTCTCCGATGCTACGAAAACCCTCGCCTCCGACCGTCGTATTGCGCGGTAGGACGGCGGATCGGACAGTTTCGTCGTACATGTGTTTCGCGCATAAGATCGTGCCAAGCGATGACTGCCGGTGGTGCCGCTCGACCCCAGCAATACAGGCCTCTATCCGTGGTCCAGCCTATAATAGATCAGTGATGCCAGTGCTATTAGACATACATCGTTTATTTGCATCACTGCACCCATGCCTGCCGGATGTCGGGACGAGGCGCAAAACCGTACATCCGGCCAATATTGAAGCCTGTTTTCGGCCGAAATTGCCTCGACACTCGCCAAGAAGCAACGTTACTAAAACACTCAATTGGGAAACTCCCATAGAGACAGCTTTCGAAAAGTGGCCCCAATCTGTCTCCGAGCACCGAGCTAATGACGAACACAGCGCCACCATTTCTCCCGCAGCGGCCACTCGAGGAACTGCACGTGACTTCTATTTTGGCTTTCAGAACAGATACAGCGGTAGGGGTTACAGGGGTGCCACCCCCGTCTCCCCGGCGGACGCGCCGCGTTCGACTATCGAAGTTAAAATGCATCTAGGTCGGGACGCGCTACCTGAAAGGCCCGCTGAGGCATGGTTGTATAAAAACAATATTAATTGTTCCGCAAAACCTTGCGAACTAAAGATGATAAAAAAATCATGCGCCCATCATTTGGTACTAAACTCCAATGAATTTCATACAAAAAGAGTTTTCCGTCTGTTTTTACGCAAAAACAGGCTTTCAAAAAGCTCAAGGTGACTAAGTACAGACAAACGATAAAGAGTGGCGCTGTTGTCGCATTTAGCTCGGTCTCGGTGGACGCCAGCGGCCCAGGTTTCGACGGCGAGTTTCCCAACTGAGTGTTTTAGTAACGTTGCCAAGAAGCAACGTGCTGTTTCGGCGACTCGTTTGTGTAATTTATTTGTTCAGTCATATTATTGGGTCCGGGCCACTGTGTACACCCCAGAAAAGAAATTTACTCTGGTAATTACACCTTGACGAGAAGCAGGCACGTAGCCAGAATTTTGCTTAAGGGGGGGGGGGGTGGGGGCGCTCATGACAAAGTGCTCTATGAGGTGGAGGGAGGAGAGGAGGCCCCAGCAAAATGGAAGATTTCGGGGGGGGGGGGGGGGGCGCGGGCCTTATGGCCTTCCCCTCCTCCTCCACCTGCCTGACAAAAAGGGGTATTGTAGTTTTAAATCTTTATAAAAAGGTGTAGTGCATTATACACGTTTTAAGAAGCGTGTGTGGTGACACAGCATCAAAGAAAAGGATGTCCACCGAATGTGGGTGCGCGGGGCTAATAGGCAACAAGCGCGTGACGGTGATATAAAAAATAGTCTTAGCCCGAGCTTCGTCGTGTTCGGTTCCTTTCCTTGCTTCGCCACCACACTGGTGACCCGGACGTGACGTTAGAAACGGCGAATCGGGCTTCTACCTGTAGAAACCAGATTTCCGGGTGCTGTGGCCAGAACGGCGGGAGGCGTACAGCGTACGCCCTTGCACCGTACAGCAGCACCTCCCAAGATCGGGACATACGTCGAGAGACTACAGAACATCTTAAGAGAGATCAGGCCGATACCCACCCGGGTAAAAGCGACAACCAAACCATTTATCAGCAAAGACCCTCGTTAAACAACACATGTTTTTCTCGAGAGAGACGCGGCACGACGCTTTCTTCAGCCACCCTACACCGGACCACATCTTGTCCTGGCGAGAAATGAAAAAAATTTTACCATCAAGATTAACGGAAGAGAAGAAGTGGTTGCCACGGACCGCCTCAAACCGGCCTATCTCGACGTAATCCCAACATTGTGTTCCGAGGCCGAAACGCAGTGCTCATCGAGGCAGGCTGCTCCCGGCTACTCATCGACTCTTCCTCCACGACTTCTACACAAAACGGTTCGTTGGAGTGACTCCGTCTCTGGGGAGTCCTGTGGTGACACAGCATCAAAGAAAAGGATGTCCACCGAATGCGGGTGCGCGGGGCTAAAAGGCAACAAGCGCGTGACGGTGATATAAAAAATAGTCTTGGCCCGAGCTTTGTCGTGTTCGATTCCTTTCCTTGCTCCGCCACCACACGTGTTTCGAAAATCCCTCATTTTTAAAGATGTGAGGTTTACATTTTTTTTAAAGGTCTATTGCTACACTTATTAGGGAGTTAGTTATGGGACACCGCACTTAAATGTATAGCCTGACGAGAAGGGGTATTGTAATTTTACATCTTTATAAAAATGTGTAGTGCATTATTACAGGTTTTAAGAAACGTGTTTAAAAAAATCACACATTTTTAAAGGTGTGAGGTTTACATTTCTTTTCTAAGGTCCATCGTACACTTATTAGGGTGTTAGCTATGGGACACCCCACTTAGTTTATAAAGGCGTGAAAATGTTTAATGTGTATATACCTCCTAACGGATGAAAATCTCTTTCATGTGATTATATCGCGTGCCGATGAAACGATCTGTCGATGACACGTCGTTCGATGAACTGATTTGACCGCCAATGAGTGACGACTGCAGTAGAATTTCGGGGAAATAATTCTGCCGGCTGCCGGGAGACTCCACCCCACCCAAGAATTACCCCGGTTCTTGTTTGTTTCCCAACATTCTGAATTGTATACCAGCTTATTAATACCTCTTCGAACATTACAAAAAAACGAGGGCAGCCGCAAAACCTTTGACAGCCCGGTTCACAGTCATGTGGGAGACTGACAGGTGTTCGCCAGTCGCCACCATGCCTTGAAAGCTACCGGTTCCGAAAAACCGGAGCGGGGAGAGAACTTGTTGTTCCACGGTCCGAGGCGGCGAACGAAGCTTGTCGCGGAGTCAACGCACAACGGCTTTCGATAGCCGGTACTGTCGCCGAAAGTCGTCGTCGGAGAGTTGAAAGGTGTCTCAGGTGGTCCCAGTAGCGACGCCGACGGTGGCGGAAGATAAGCTCGGCCGCAGCGTACGGCACCGCCATGTTGACAAGGTTTAACTTCGCCTCGATTCGAAGCGAAGATCTCGAGCTCAAACCACGGCTCTCGCAAAGTTCGAAAACGTCACTTCGACGTCAGCGACAACTTCGACAAACGAGGTTTTTTTTTTACACGAACTTCGGAGGGATTTTGAGCGTCAGCAGGTCGCCTAGGGATAATCTGCAAAGCATTAATTTTAGCTTGTCGTAGGGATGTAGGGACAAATGGGCGCTACGTCATCGGCGAAGCCGTTCAATCCGCGGGCTCCTCGAGCCCCTCACGTGCTGCACGCGCGCCTCGATCAACTTTGCTACCATTCTGCCTCTCTTAAAGAAATAAAAGAAATGAGCGTTCGAATGATTGACACCTCGCTCGGCGCGACGTCAGCTTCGCGAGAGTCCAATTAGCGCGTTCCGCAAACTTCGGGCACAAAGTTGTGCTTGACGAGTTTATCGATCCCTGGACGGTTTCGTTTTCAGTGCTCGTGCGTATCGCGCGTGATTTGCTCGCTTTGCGAAGCGATGAACATGCACGTGCTCGGCTCAGTGTATAGCACGCTGGGCTGAGGACTCGCAAATATGGGTATGATGTGTGAACAGCTCCAGATCATATGACCGCTTGTTCTGGCCGCCCGTTCAGGGGGTGAACGTCGCTCGTTTTCGTCTGTTTGCTTCTTTGACTGCCACAAGTGGAGAAAAAAAACAAAAAAACTAACAGGTGTTTCATATGCTATGATAGGGACCGTGAAATCATTTTTAAACTTCTTCCTAAATAGCTTTAATCCTGAACTCAAAAACGAAATGAGAAATCACATGACCTTGACGCGCTTGGCACGGGATGCGATGACTCCAAACTTCCACATTTGCTTTCACCGTGTTTTCTAAGCTCTAGTGAACTTGTCATTCGCAAGTGATCATAAGGGCCGTCACGGCACTCATTGGCCACGAACGTAATCCAAATATTCGTCGACGTATTGATTGTCAACAAGCGCATACGTCCGAGGGACGCAGTGCTCGCGTCCAATGCGCGAACTGGGTTCGGCGTATACGCGCTTGGGCACCGCGGAGGCATCACAGTGAAAAGACGGAGGAAAGGGGGTAAGAATTAGTACGCTATATTTCTAAATTTTCGTAACAAAAAGCAGGCGTTCGGCTTTCTATACCTCGTGTATACTAGTTTTCTTTTGGCTCACTAAACGGCACGCGATTAGTAAACTTTCTCTCTGAATTCATATATCCTAGCCCAAAATTCTTTCATTGAGTGGGTGCAGCAGCATTGCCGGAGTCATGTCACTTAAAACCGCAAAACCGCATGGATCGTCTTGCAGATACTGCCACTGCTGATCAAGTGCGAAACGTATGAAACTGGCTACGTCGACTGTCCACCAAACGCTGAATCACCATGGCTTCATTCCCTGTTCGCCAATGACGGAGACTGAAATCATAATCAGAGGGGGACGATAAGGTCATCAGGGAACCCGATGAAGCCCGACAGAAGACCCACAGCCTTCAGTGGGGGAGGCAACCTTCCCAGAGCGTGCCAGTCAAGACCGCATGGATCATCCTGCAGGTTGGTTGTAAGTCCGACTTCGGCGTGGAAATCTAATGATGCACGCATTCTTGTGCTGCCGCACCCCGCATTGCTTTGTGAGATGTTGAATTGTTGGTGGCATGGTATTGTTCTCTTGTTGTCCGGAGATATAAAGGAAAACTCAGGTGCTGACAGTGATACTAAATGATTCGAGCAAGAAACAATAGACAAACAAAGAAATAACTGAAGATATCGCGGAAATTAAAGCAATCGAAAGAACCGTGGTTAATAGGTTCCAGACAACGAAAAACAAGCTGGGTCAACTAAATAAAATCTAAACGACAATAATAGAAAAAAAAACAAAAAAAAAAACTTTCAGCCTTTTCACTCTGGTGAAGAAGGAAGACCAGCGAAGGTGCGCTACGGTGGGACAGCCTCAAGGACGACTTCTTCGACGACCTCAAGGACGGCTTCTTGGATGACCTCAAATACGATGCCAAGAGGACGACGTCTAGGACGACCTCGAGGACGACGTCTAGGACGACTTCAAGGACAACTTCTAGTTTGACCTCGAGGACGACCTCAGGGACGACGTCTAGGACGAACTCAAGGACGACGTTTAGGACGACCTCAAGGGCGACTTTCAGGACGACCTCGAGGACAATGCCTCGGACGGCCTCAAGGACGACTTCTAGAGCGACCTCTAGGACGACTTCTAGGACGACCTCAAGGATGACTTCTAGGAGGACCTCGAGGACAACCTCTCAGACAACCTCAAGGGCAATGTCTAGGACGACCTCAAGGACGACTTTTAGGACGACCTTGAGGAGGACATCTAGGACGACGCCTAGAGAAATTCAGCTTTTCCACTCTGGTTTTCACCAGAGTGGAAAGGCTGGAAAGGTTGCCGCCATCTATGATCGAGGACGGCAAACCGGGTGTCGGGTTGCCGCCGTCGCTCGTAGATGGCGGTAGCTCTCCAGAGTTTTGTTTCGACATTTGTTTGGTTCCGGACACAATCCTGGGGAACCTAGCCCTTATCAACTCCGCTGTAAAAAAAAAAAAAAATTAAGCATTTAAGGTTGTTTACGTGTAGGCGTGCGAAAGGGCATTATAGTCCCGCGGGCGAAATGTTTTCAAGTAATGTTCCTACACGTATTAAAGTTGCTTCTGCAAATATTGTATTCGGTGTGCCGCCGTAGATGTAGACGCTGCTGCCAATGTCGAGGCCGTAGATGTAGACGCGATCGCCTCAAAGTCCATCGCATTAAGCACACAATAAGTACAAGTGAAGAAGAAGAAGCACAGACGAGCACGTCTTTCTTTTGCACACGGCCGCTCCGGCCGGTGAAATCACTATCCCCCACTGCGGAGGCGCAGCGTTCCCGCCGGCTTCACGGCTTCCGTGACGAAGCATCTGCGTTGCTGTGCTTTTTTTTGTGTTTTATTTCTGAGGCGCGTCCGCTTTGACCTTAAAGGGGCCCTCCAGAGATTTCTGAGATCGTCTGTTTATGTTGTTATATTGCGTAGTAGGTGCAAGTTAATATGTATACAAAGTTTTAGATTACAAAACCGTCTATTAAAGGGACCATGAAATGACCTTTTTACTTTTTCCAGATAACTTTTACATTAAGCCGTCAATGTTCACTGAATGCCGAACTGGCATCCGTTTTCGTCTCGGTTTATTAACTTCTACACAAAAAATTATTGAAATATCGACTTTTTCATTCTTTCCAACTGACCGCAAAACAAGCCGTGACGTAGGCCGTTTCCGGAACCGGAAGTTCTCTCGGCAGTAGGAGAATGGGAGTGTTAGCGGCAACAAGTTGGGGTGCGCCGGTAGGTTTTACTGCGCTGATGTCACCGACGTATTTCCTGAATCGGCGCCTCTCATCGCCGCATCGCAGCTGAGCGAAATTCAATGAGATATGTTGCGCTACAGCGACAGCATGGGACTAGCCCCATACGCCGGTATGCCTGTTGGGAAGTGCAGCGAGTCTTCCGGTGAAGACTCCAGAAGTCAACCACCCTGTCATTGTTGGCAGAAGGGCCGGCCCGTGTCAGTCGTTTGCAAAGCGACGTAGATGGCGTTTTTCGCGGCCTCGGAGATGCAGGAGCGAGCCGACGTTAAAAAAGATACGTATGAACTACGAGTGTCAACAAGAGCCACGTAAATACCTGTTTACACTCGGAGCGGACGCGCGCGCTTGATGGAAGTGCTGTATTCGCGCTGTTTGTAAGCGCTTCGGGACCGTTCTTTTACGATTGCTACTCGATACTGACGCGACACTCGGCAAAGAAAGGTTGGACCGGGGTTGTACGTATACCTCCCACGAACTGTTATAGCTCGACAGTCACGTGCAGTCTGTCAGAATAAAAATGGCATACCAATAACAAAGTGTACATACCGTGTTACGAAGGTACTCCATACGGCGTTTATTTCAGCTCTATATCACACAAAACAAGAAGATAGAATCGACGAGAGTCCCTTTTCGACGAGTGTTCGTCAACACTGCCTCGGAAAACAAGGGGAAGAGATTGACCTCACCTCTTAATCTAGAATTGAGGTCAGTGTTCAAACTATAATACGGTAAGGGTCCACAAGGGTCGCGCGGGCATATTTCATTTAGCACGCCAGCCGGTCGTGGGCAGACGGTCTTGCGACGAAGCAACGCAGCGTCGAGTCGGAATGCCTGCTAGGCCTATATTCTGAGCAGCTCGCTTCGTCGGAGTCGGTGGATCCAGCGTTCTTGTTCGTCGTGTTCTGTTTTAAGTACTGTTTTCTTGCTGCTTGAAGTCGGCACGCGCGGGAAGAACACGTAGAAAAATAAACGTTCAGTCAGTCAGAGTTTTGAGAGGAAGGAAAACAAAGAAAATAAATGTTCGTCGGTCGCCGTCACCCAAGTAACTGTCGGCCCTGCCCTACTGCGCACGCGCAGTAGTTGCTTCGTTTACCACACGATAGATGGCGCTTGGCTCTCAGCATTGTCAAATTTGGCAATTTTCGCCACACATCTCTAATGATGCTACAAAATGTGGATCTGAATATTATTTAACAAAACTTTTAGGAAACATTCGCCGGCTATTTATTGTTTACGATCGCGGTGCTGGTGAGGTAGGCTCTTACCCAATAGGCGACCTGGATTTGGCTGACGTGCTCCATTTCCGCGGATGCATCGTAGTGAACAGGCGAAGGAACGAAGGCGCAAAAGAGTCCAGTTTTCTTTTAAAAGTTCTATAGCAAATAATTTTTTTGGCTCCCTATTTTTGTGTTTTTGTGTTTCTTTTCACACCTTTTACGACGTACGGTGGATGAAACTCGATTTTAAAATCATTTCATGGTCCCTTTAAGCAGATGGCAGTAGAAATATATCGGGACTATTTTCTCTTGGAAGACAATCCCCCATTCCCGGCCCATCGCTAAAACTTGACCAATGGATATGCTGCATCTCGCGGTGAAAGCGAACGTTATTATCGCAACACTTTTTAAGCTTGTTGTAAACTAGAGTTCGAGAAAAACGTAAACTGATTGTGGTGCGAGAAACATAGTTCGCAATTATCGTTCCAAAACCAGCGAACTATGTTTTCTCCCCGCAAGCTTGCTGCTAGGGTGTGATGCGTCGGCGCGTCGGGTCGTCTGCTTCCCGGGGCGTGTGCAGGCGTGCGTTGGCGGGACACGTGTTCCTTCTTCCCGTGGATCCCGACTCCGAAGCCAGCTTGACGATCTTTCTACGTCAACGAGTCAAACTTTTCCTTGTCATCTGTGGAATGCGACTGCGTATTGCAGTAGTAGCGCGACGGTGGGGTGCCATGAACGACGACTGCCGAGCACGAAGTCCGAGCTTCTTGACGACGGTTCGAGAGATTCCTCCGCGCGTCGGCGGTCGGCCGCGTTGGTGACGCACAGTGAAGCCAGAATCGTTCGCTTGCTATTGGCTGACGCGTAAAGAGATGCCCCTTCCATTTTCCGGGGTCATCTCAGAAAGGGGGGCGTGCCTGGGACTTTGATAGCAATTTTAATAGGGAAATCGGCCGCGCATGACCGTAATTTTCTGAATTAAGGATCCTTAGGGCCCGTAGATTGAGTTACCGCCATTAATAGACCATCGCAGAACGCTCCGGAGGGCCCCTTTAAGCGGCGCGCGCTTGATGACGTATTTTTATGGTCATCCTTCGGGCACAACGCCGGCGCCATCTTTTCCGGAAATGGGACATATACGGCTTTTGCCTTAAAAATAAGCTAGCTAACGATGAAGTCACAGTCACTTCGCTAGAAAAGACCATTGAATTGCAGCAACGAACGCTAAGTAACCTTGAGGACTGAGAAAGGCGAAACAATCTGCTTGTGTTTGGTATACGAGAAGCGAACAACGAGACAACCGCAGACTTGGACCGGAAAGTGATAAGAGATATCTCTCTCGGACAACTTGGTGTAACTATGACGTCTGTTGAAAAAAATCCACGGCTTGAGCCCGAAAAGACACGATAGATTCAGACCCGTCACCCACAGGCTCGTACTTGAGAACTGCAAGAAATTAAAAAAAAGAATACCCGCGTGAGCGTATCCGATGACTTTTGAAAAAAAGACAGTGGCAAAGCGACGGCAACTTTGGCCGTCGGCACAACAAGAAAAAAGGAACGCAGATAAAACGACTTGTGTAAGACAAACCTCTTGTAAATGAAGACAAAGCTTTTGTAAAAGCTGTAACAAAAACATGAGTTCAACAGAACGTGCGCGTCATACCAATGGCTCCTCAGCAGATTTCACACAAAAAGAAAAAGGATGTAGGCATAATCACAACAAGCGCACAGAGCATACTAAACAAAGTACCGGAATTGGAATGCATTTTCATTCATCATGATCCACATGTTAGTGTTGTAACCGAGACTTGGCTACATAGCAACATTGCCGACACCGACGTATTTCGAAACGACTATAGCGTATTACGAAAGGACACGAGGGACTAGAGGAGGAGTCATTGCAATCATCATAAAGGACTCAATTAAGCATGATGCGTTGCCTGGTATTGATGACCTCGAGAACGTATGGTGCAAACTGCTTTTTGACGAGATGGTCTTCCTAATTGCGAGCACTGGAATTAATTTTCTCGAAAAAATAGACCATTATTTAACAAAACTTGTGAAAAATAGACCTAAGATTATCCTAATGGGCGATTTTGAACTGTCACATGTTGACTTACACGAACTGAGTCCAGGCAGAGCGGATCGATCACAGGGAGAATATTCATTTGATATAATGCTAAATATGGACTGACATAAGTAGTTAACAAACCAACCAGAATTCAAGGATCCCGCCAATCTGTATTAGATCTCTGCCTGCTATCAAATTCACCTTTCGAGTTACAAACTGTTTATAGAAAATGGAATTTCAGATCATAAAATGATTTTCTTGCATTACAGTTGGAAAGCCCACGCTTCCAAAAAAAAAAAAAAGAAACCCTAAATCGTTTACGATTTTACACGAGCAGACGACGCATCAATATTAGATTTTGAACTATCTTTAGACCGAATAGGTCAGAAGAATGATGCAGATTGTTTATGGGACTATTTCTACAAGCAGTCGCATGCTGTCTGGCAAGATTTGCACTGAAGAAGAAAAAAAACAATAAAAAGAAACAAGTGTACCCCATAGATAACATGGACATATTTCACTTTAAGCGCAGACTAAAACGAATGAGAAAGCAGAAAAATGAGAGCGGTCTAAGAGTCTATAGATTTTGCTCATTTAATAGAAGAGTACGATCAAAGGTCAAGGCTGCCCGAACCGCGAGTTCTTGTCTACTACCTTGAACGATTAACTAAGAGGTTCGCCTCGTATATTTTGGAAGTATCTGTGTCATGTTCCTCCGGGGGGACGAGGGCATGTCGGAAGACGAAGCGACACATAAGTAGAAGAACGAAAATTAATTCACTCACAAGCACAAAAAAAAAAAAAAAAAAAAAAAACAGAACAGGAATAAAAATATAAGCAGAAGCGAAAAAAGAAAATAGAGTGGTTACATAGCTACAGTTAATACAGACAATCTCGGTCGCGCGCTGAGAACACTCACACTCTCGAGCGTCGATCTTGCTTGGAACGGAACCCGGCTTGTTCTTCGATGTTACGGGTGTGGGTCCAAGCTTGCTAGGAGCTCTGGGCCTTCCCCCACCGGTTCGATGGTTTCGCTTGACCGACCAGGCCTGGGCTCACAGGAGTGTCGCGAGGACACCCCTTCGCGTCCGCCTTCGAGCTCGAAGTCCAATGCTCCGGGCTTCTGGTGCGAGCAGCAGGCACGACGTCGCTCCGGCTCCATGGCGCGAGAAGACCTGGAGCGGAGCCAGTGTTTACCAGGAGCGAAGCCTGGGCTGCCGGGAGCGTTGGCGTCTCAGCTGCCGCCCTTCAGGTTCGGTCGTCGAATGTCCTGCGCGAGCTTCTCCTTTCTCTTTTGCTTGAGCTTATCCTTTCCCTTTTGCTCGAGCTTGCCCCCTTCTTCGTCTTTTGCTCTTACCGTCACTTCAGGAACGTGACAATCTGTTATGTAAGGAACCTAGAGTTACCGAAATCATAAAGGATGGAAGTGTCTATAGCAATCCAACAATTGCTTCGACTGAATTTGAATAGTTTTTTTTAGAGCGCAGCTCTTCGGTGCCCGTTTCCGGGTTGAGCAGCGTCGGCGTCGCCGTCGGCGTCGCCGTCGGCGTCGGCGTCACCGCGCGTTACATTATAGGACGTCACAGTTCCCCGCTAAGTTTAGCTGCCAAACTGAATTGGTGCTGAGGTCACGCGACGTCACTTTCCCCGCTAAATTTAGCGGGTTAAGTTTTCCTGCTAAGTTTAGCGGGAAATTTTTTATTAAATTTTCCGCTAACTTTAGCGGGGAAACTTAACCCACTAAATTTAGCGGGGAAATTTTCCCGCTAGCTGAGCAGCTAAGTTTGTGCTAAATTTTCCGCTAGATATAGCGAGGAAATGTTCGCTAAATTTCCAGCAACACTTAGAGGAAAATTTTTGCTAAATTTCCCCGCTAAATTTTGCGAGAAAATTTCTCCGCTAAATTTAGTGGGGAAATTTAGCGAAAATTTTCCACTAAATAGGAGGCGAGGAGGAGAGCAGGAGGGGAGGGGACGGACGGTAAGGAGATGCATACCAGGGTTGGACAGTATCGCGATACAAATGTATCGCGGTAGTATTTCAGAAATACATTTCGTATCTGTATTTCTGTATCGCGATACATTTTTTTCACCAGTATCTGCATTTCTCTATCGAAATACACTTGGAATGTCTTTTTGTATCGCGATACAATCAAGATGAAATGTATTTCGTTACATTTCATGAAAAACACTCCCCCCCCCCCCCCCCCCAAAAAAAAAAGAAACAAGTTCGAACGCATTTTTTTTTACTTCTAAGGGCACCAGAGTTAAGGGGTATTGTTACTATGCTGACCAATTAGTTCCTTCTGATTCTGCAAACTATTTTTCTATTATACCCCCGTTACACGGGCACCCTTAACCGCGGTTAACTCAGCTTTAACTGCAGTTACGTGGCAGCACAGATGCCGCACTGTACCCTCGGACAGCTATTTCAAAAGAAGTGAAAAGAGCGCGTGCATTGCTTTGATGGGTGCTCAAGATGCTCAAGCGCACGTTCGCCCATAGCTCTGACTGCATCGCCGCAGAATGTTGTCGGCAAGTATTGTGCGCTAATTGTGGTTTAGCGTAACTGCAGTTAAGTGTGCCCGTGTAACAGCGGTATTAGTCCTCTTCTCTCTTCTGAGATGTGTTGCGTAGTGGGAAACTTGAACCAGGTGGCGTGCCAGGAGTGGAGTCAGAGCATCTTCTGCCGCAGGTCTTTAGGTAGGGATTTCTTGAGTCATTGTTTCCTGGCATCCAATGCCGGCTGCTAACCGTCTCTCTCGCCTTAGCGTACAGAGTACACCCTGCCGGCAAAGCTGAGTCACATTCCGTTGCAGCACGAGCCAGGCGGTTGCTGACTTGAAATAGTAGGAAGACTCACTCTGTGAAGTTCAACACATATCCGAATGCATCTGCAGCTGCGCCCGTAATATTGCACGGCTCAAGGGTACGTCATCGGCCCACGTGGGCGTGACCCGCTGCTCTGGTGATCCGAAACCCAGAAGGAGGCCAGAAGTGGCATCGCTGTGCCATCCCAGACTACGTACTCCCGCGACTAGTCTCGAGACCGCCGTTTCTTGGACAGCTCGCACCTGTGCCGGCAATATCAGCTCGTAATCCACGAGGATTACGAGCTGATATTGCAGTCCTCAAGTTTTGCTAGGCAAAACTTGAGGACTGCAATCCGTGCGTCGGTGGCGGAGGGTCGGTAGTAAGGACCTTCAGAACAGGGATGCTACCGTATCGTTTTTTCAACTGTAAAACAGAAGATAAGACATGTATTCCAAGATTCTTCAGGTGGTCCACTATTCTCAAAAATTCCAAATGACCCTGCCTGCACGATCTTCAGCTAGGTAGCCTACAACGAAAGTGCGCATTGTCCTTTCATACAGCAGCGTGGTAAAGTTTCATGTTCAAGGCCCCACCTACAAATAAAGAATTCTAGTTCATTCCGCCATGACATAATGTGATCAATGTTGGCAGGATTCCCTCGTCAGACAGACAGGATGTCATGGAAGGGACCACGGTCAGCAATTGTTGGAACGTTTTTTTGGGCCCATTGAAGACTCCTTGTCGTCCGAAACCACTACCTTCAAGGCAAAGTGCCAAGCCTACGGGAACGTAATTTCGGGATCGAAAACATCCACTTCAAACTTCAAGCTTCATTTCAGTTTGCGTCTCAAAAAAATTTGAGAAATGTATTTGAGTATCAGTATTTCTGTAATTGTATTTCTGCCCTCCCTAAAACGTATTCCTGTATTTGTATTTCCAAATACTTTTTGCCTCTTTTTAAAATGTATTTCCGATACGTATCGGGATACATTTTTACAGATGTATCGTAGTACCAGTATTTTAGCTACTATTTCAATGTATCCTAGTATTTGTATTTCCAAATACATTTTTGAGTATTTCTGCCCAATCCTGATGCATACCCTCCTCTCCGTACCCTCCCCTCCTCCTCCTCAAGAGCTGCACTCTAATTTCGCATTACAGAGAATTGTAAACGTCTTTCCCTTTTTTATTTTGTTTTTAATGAAGACAATCATCGTAAAAGTTCCTAACGTCATCGGTTTGCCAGAAACAGATATTAGGGAGTTTTAGAATAGCGCAAGCTAAAGCTTTGCGTACGCAAAGAATAGCGTCGTCGCCACTGCGCATGCTCCGAACGCAAACCAGGTTTTGCGCTTTGCGCAATTTTACCGTGCGCTATTTCTCGGAAATAGCGTGCGTACGCAAAGAGTCTTTGCGCTTCTCTAAGGAGGATCCGTGATGAGAAGTTGGCTATATGGCGGCTTCCAGGGATTATGTTGGCGGCTGCTTTGGCGGCGTCGTGAGTGCGACGTCGGCGGCATCCTCGCGACTGCGATTTTCAATACGGGACGACATTGCACTCGGTCTGGCAACGATCACCGGCAACTTGATGCTTGCGACACGCGAACATTTCTCGGCGAAGGTACGATGTGCGAAGGTCAGTACACGAAACCTCTCTTGCCGAGGCGACGCAAGCGGATACTACCGGTCAACCGCTCGCGTCGCATTCTCATGTTTAAACAAATCTAAAATAATACTCTGAACCAAAAAGCTTTTTTTTTTCTTTTTTTTTTCTAAAGTTGCAGCATTTCGTGCGTGAAATAAAAATTGTGACTATCTTGGTGGCGTCGCATGCGCGAGCTGCTTGGGCTTTTGCGTCGTGGCAGAGAAACGCCATTCTAAAACTCTCTTGCGTCGCATGCGCTAATACAAGCGCTAAATTTAGCGCTAGCGTGCGCTAAAATTACGTACGTTATTCTAAAACTCCCTATTGTAGTTTCGTACGAAGGTGATCTTTGTATTCTGCTGAACATCGATGTCAAAAAAGCACCGGGTCCAGATGACATTCCGGATGAAATTTTGAGGCGTTACTGTCTAAGAGTTACTGACTTTTAGTACCTATTTTTAGAGCATCATTGGAGCAAAGGAAGTTGCCTAAGGACTGGTAACTTGCGGAAGTGCTCTTAGTTCATAAGCCCGGAAGGCGACCATGTTGGAAATTATCTGCCCATATCTTTTACTTCTACTGCTCGCAAACTCCTCAAACATTTTTATTGTAAACATCTCGCAGAGTTCATCGAAAAAAACCGGCTTTTTCTATGAACGAAGTTATCCACTGTAATCCAGTTAGTTGAAGCGACTCATTATTTCGCATCTGTTTTGAATGAACGTGGGTATGCCGGTAGGTGTGATGTCAATTGATCTCTCAAAAGCATTTGACTGAGTCCCGCAATCGAAGCTGCTAAAACATTGTAGGATCTAGGGATAAGTGCGCCTATTGTTTCTTGAATGAAATCTTACTTAGCAAACATATTTCAATTTGTTGAGATTGCGGGAAAACACTTTCACGTTAGAGTCAGTCACTTCCGATGTTTTTGGGCTCTGTTTTAGGGCCGATTTTTTTTTCTTGCGTATATAAATGACATTGCAAATGAAATGAATACATCTGTTGAAGTCCGCCTCTTTGCAGACGATTGCCTATTGTACGTAAAAGTTTAGTCGCAAAGCGATCAAATGTTACTAATCGACTCGTTAATGACTATGCACGAGTGGTGTTAGGAATGGGATATGAAGATAAATTTTGAAAATACATTTGTCGCAATCACAATGAAGAGGTCGTCTAACTAACTTCCGTATACTCTTAATGGTGCACTTTCAAAACAATCCGAAACTTTTGAATACTTAAAGGTTACAATTTCTAAACTGGAAGGTACATATCGAGAATGTATATATATAGTGCGGCTCCGGGAAAACTTGGATTTTTAAGATGGGCACTCAGATATACAACGCCTACAGTTGAATTAAGTGCCTATACGACTCTGGTTCAATCGTCTCTTGAATACGCAGACATCATCTGGGATCCATGTGTCAAGTCTCAGATAGATCAACTTGAGCGCATCCAGCGGCGTGCAGTGAGATTCGTTTATTCAGAGTATCGCCACACGAAATCGCTAACAAAACTGCTAAAAAACAACAACAACAACAAAAAAAACACAGGGTTGTTATTTTTGGGCAGCGGAGAAGAATTGGAAGGTTAAAGAGATCTACCAACTCGACGATAGGTGTTATAACAACAGTTCGAGGAACTATATAAAGCTTCGTGGAAGAAGGTCACCTAGAGTTAATAACCAGCTCGGAGTCAAGCCAGATTTCCTAAATCTTGATGTTTTTAGATACTCTTTTCTTGTAAAAACCGTTGAGGAGCGAAATAATTTGGATGGCGACCTCTTCGTCTGGATTGACAGTGCCGAGCAGTTTGAAAATGTATTATTTGACTTGTTCGCGGAGACCTGCTAGTACACTTTGTACCAATGTTGTACTCAAATGGTTGTATTGAGATGATTGTTCTTGATGTTCGGTTCTTTAATTTTGTTTGTTATATTGCCGTACACTCCTGAGACAGCTCGAAATGGCTTTCAGTATTGCAAATAAATAAGAAAAAAAAAATGAATAAAATGTTATGATGCCTTAGGAGTACTTCAGCGATTGTGTTTAGCTATCCCAACTAACTACATATTCGGAATCATCAGCCTTTAGCCCTTCCGGCATGTCATTTAGTATCGCGAAATTAAACATTTTTTATTGAGAAATCGGCAAGTGAAAATGATGTCATAACCAACATAAACCCCCGCTTTTCAGTGCCGTGACGTTAGGGCAAGGCAGGCTTGCAGGTCGAGCGGGCAGTCTAAAAATAAACTATGCCGAGCATTTGTTTGGTGCTGCTGTGCAGGTGGTGTAGCGAGCTTCCAAAACATTCCTTTAACACCATAAAGCTGCTTGTAATCAGTTGGAAACGAAGCCTACACGGTACAAAAAGTAAACCCCTGCGTTCCACTGACGTCACTTTTTCACTACTGCCAGTAGTGACTACCGCAATTCTAGATTCAATAACTTCGCAAAAAGAAAAACAAATGTATTTTGGCCTAATATTCCGGTTACTATATCCGAGATGTTTGAAGGTTTATTTAGCAAATTGTCAGGCAAATCAGGGACAATGAAGAAAACGCCGGAGTACGCCTTTAATATCGGAATAATTCTATGCGGTATTTACTGAAAGCGCAAAAATGGTGGCATCGTCCTTTTAAAAGCCGCAGCGGTTTTCTGTTTTCTTTTTATGAAAGACGGAAAAGAAGTGCTTCGAGAGAGAGAGCTTACTGGAAACACAATGTGGTTGAGCGTTCCCGTTGGGTAGTTTTCCACGTCGCCCAGGAGAATGGTGAAGGGGGGGGGGGGGGGGGGGGGGGGACAAAACAGCAACAAAGACGTAGGAAACACAGGAACGGAGTGTGGGAAAAACAAATTAAGTAAAATATGCTTATATATGCATTATTTAAAACGTGTGTGACAAAGACATGTGCACACGCGTATATTCCCTCTGGAAAAATACCCAGATACTCCCATAGGACCCTATAAATACTAGTCCAAGGACTCGTATGAATAAAAATCTGAATATTAGGTAGTTTTATTAGCGAAATACAGAACTTTACCTCATTCAAGACATTATACCTTTACACGTATTATAATAATAAAATCAACAGAATATTGCCGGTGCTGCGCGTCACATGTATTTAATTAAAATATAAAACTGAAAAAAAAAAATTCATGTTGCACTTGCAAGGGAATTAAGTATAGTAGACAGTCATGACTAAACATCAAATTGACTTGTGTGTTCGCTGAGAAAAATACATATAGTATGTCACATGGATGTTTCTTACGGTATTATGCGGCGGTTCTCAACCACTAGTGTTTCTGTGTCAGCAGAAGTGATGGGGGACCGCATCCACAGTCTATGGGATGAGGGGGGGGGGGGGGGGGGGAAGGGAGGGAAGGGGTACTGGGCGATTAGAATGAAAGAAGTGACCTTTGAAGCAACCTTGAAAGCTCTAAAACAGGGAATGATCAGCCTATAGTCACTTGGCACACATGCTTTGGTCTATATAGCTTTCTGAAATACCGAAAATAAAAAACATGTTTTTTTATTTGTTTGTTTTTGCTTGGCTTGATTGATATTTGAGGTTCTCGGGGACCATGCGGAGACCATCAGAGACCCCGAATAATTTTAGGGGAGATATATATACAAAAATGCATTTGTATTTTTTAATAGAGTAATAACGGTACAGCTTTTGTAGCACGCAGTCCTAGCAGGCTCCTCCTTGACAAAACGAACTAAAAATATATGTTTTGTGCATCTTTATTATTGGTTTAAATAGTTGTACATGTGGCAAAATAAAACCTGCTCTGATATGCTCCTTAAATCACGTTGCACCGGTTACTAGGCGGTGATAAAATGGCGTCGTACGCAGGGGCATAGGACGACGTTAGTGTCCAATCCCGTGAACTGACGGCGCGTAGACCCCGGTGAGCAGCACGCGGAGCGTGGAGTACCTGGAAGAAGGAGGGGCCGACGACCACGCGTCGGAGCGGAGACAGCTGTCGCGCATCTCGGATACGCGCTTCATTTCATTACAGAAAATCTCTCTCCCTCCCTCTCTTATTTCCCTCTTCCCGCTCTTGTTTCAAGGCCGCGTACGTGTCATACAACAGGGCAATCAAGTCTCGTGCGACACACTGCGCCATCTAGATCAAAATACTCGCTACACGGGGCCAGGATAGGGTACCTTTATGTGCGCTTTGCTTAGGGTGGAGACATCTGGCCATTTTGTCTCACACTTTTATTTTTATTTTTTGTTCAGAAGCGCGTGAAGGAACTTGTCCCTGCACGCGCTTGTGGCGCTGACTGTGCTACGGCGACATTTTGTTTTCGTCGATTTCTTTGTGTTTTACCCGTGAACGCGTGCTGTCGGCATCGGGTACTACAAAGGGTGGCATCACCCTTAACAGAAGGACATTGAGGCACCCCAGGCCAGGATGCTTGCTCGTGGGGCTGTTCATGCATCACTTTGGAGGTTGTTTATTCGAGAGTTTTGGTCTCTTCTTCTTAACATCGCTATCAGCTCTCGCAGAAGAGCAAACGTCGAAGCTGTAGGCACTGCTGAGTACCGGAAGGTCGCAACACCGAAAGCTTCGATGTCGTGAAGCTCCGCAGGTTCCCGTCGAGTGCGTGGGAAATACAACGACGTCGGATATGAATAAATGCCGTAAAACGTGTGAAATAAGCATTCCGTTCACACAACATGACTCAAGGTGGAATTTATAAATGTGCAATTTGACTCGATATTTGAAATTAATGCTGTCGAAGCGCGGCGTTGTCTTTGGATTCGATGCGATGCCTTCCTGGAGTCGGATCAGTCCCTCGACATTATGAAGGCTCTCCACTCCACGAACAAATCTTATTTGAACGACGTTTCAAATTGTCACGAGAGTTTTGCCTATTGGCATCACCATCGATAATTGGCAATTTTTGTAAAATAGAAGGAAGCAGTATTTCATGCTCGACGCGAAGTGGTAGCTACTTAGTTGGTCACCTTCTGACAGTGTGCGTGCGTATAGTCGTCATAGTTCCACCACGCGCCCCTGTGCATTTTTTTTCCCGCCCACGGATACATAAGATTGCTTTTCGTCACATAAAGAAGGCAACAGCATACTTCTATATGTTTGGAAGTTTATTTATGTATCAGGAACACTTAGTCATTCAAATCAGCTTAAAGAGATGTTTTAAGGCTCTTTCAAATCACTTATGTACGTGCCTATCGAAGATAAAAATGCCGAAGAAAATCTGCAGAGCATCTTTCGGATCATTTGGGGGTGCATTTACTTAAGATGGATATCGCTAAGGTGCCGACCCTTTACTTTTGTTGTCAAATATTCAGTCGAAAATTAAATATATTTTTATTAGCATCAACAAATTTGACAGTATAAAGGTCACATACCCGCTTGAGGCAAACAGGGGAGGTCGATATTCGAAAATACGTCAGCTGTTTAGCCGATCTGCGGAAACGTTATTTTTTGGTCGCCGTCTGGGTTATCGAGAGCTTCGATAACCCAGGAGTTCTCAATCCAAACAAGATCGGACGGCATGCAAACAAAAAATATAAATAAAAAAGATGATAAAACATT